>NC_065437.1:21342406-21642406 GCF_024364675.1 Aethina tumida
TACATTTTGGGACACATCGATATAGTTACATCTGTTCTATATACATTTTTTAATCATTTAAATATATCTAAATACCATTAAAATGAATAAAACAAAAATGGAAATTTGTAATAATATATTTTATATTTATTTTAAACAATTTTTAGTATAAATAACTTATGTTGTTTATAGTTATAATTGTATATTTTTGAATAAATTGAATTTATTGTTATCTTTTCCTTAGCGAATGCGCCGTAATTAGAAAAATGTTTCAAACCCACCAAAAGTACTACAAAATTTAAACTTTTTGTTATCAATAAAGATATTTAAATGTATATGTATATGCTATATATTTTTTTAATAATGAAAGAATATAGTTAAAATTTTAGTAAAATACGAAGTAAAGTCATTTATAAGGTAACAACAAAACAAACATTTAATATTCGTATTAACTCAATTCTAATAATTTTTTTATCAAAAATAGTTGTTTCAACTTTTAAAACAAACCTTCTTTCTTCAATCGCATATAAAAAATTACTTAAATCTTGAATTTCGGAAAGAATGAGACAAACCACTGTTTTTATTCGATATTTTGACAATTCCCTTGAAATTGTTATTAACTTTGTTAATATGTACTGTGGTCTTTTATATTTCTTTTGACTAAATTGTGTCATTTTAAAGTAAGAAATTTGAAGATGTTATATTTAAATTCCTTTTTAGGTTAATTAAAGAATAAATTTAATATTTTGAAACACCTCAATATTATTACTATCACACTAAAGAGTATTTGTTTTATAATTCTTAAACCGACTGCCTAAATATAATTTGAATAAAAAGGATACCTTAATTTGTTACGGCACATCAGAAATTATTTAATTTAATAATAAAATATTTAAGCAAAAATGTTTCTATCTCTACTGTACATAAATTGTATTTAAATCATGCCCACCGATGTACTAATAGTCATATAAACCATGTCGTGTGCTCACCCGTGAGCACGCGGGGGTCTATACTGTTGTTGCGTAATGACCCACCGGAGGCCCATGCAAAGTGTTATCTAATTAATTTGTTTCGGTTCAAAACATGAAATTTTCATTTGTCTTTGTAAAGGTGCGAGAGGCAGATATTAAGGTGAGTTAGAGAAAGATGAAAGAAGATGGGGCCAAATCGCTTCGGTAATTTTGTGGTCGTCACCATTTAATTGCTTTTCTTATAATTACAATTTTGGATAGAAGGGGAAAATTGGCGATTTTGGGATTTTGCAATTTTTGATGACTGAGAAGCATTTGAATGAAATTCGCAGTGACAATTAATATTTTTATCATCTTGAACGAGGCGTTTGATAAGCTGAGGAGGAAGGTAAGCAAACTTGTAACTAGTTATTAATAATTCTTACTATTAAAAATATACATACTAATAAATATCAATAAAGTTTTAAATATATTATTTTGTAAAATACCCAAAATTATATTCCCGCTTGTTTCTGCATTTCGTGCGTCATCAGATAGGACATAATTCAAAAATGTATATCTGCAGTAGAAGTACAATTTTGAAAATCCTATGACAAGCCTTACAATTTAAAAATACAATTTTGGGTTAGTAATTTATAGGTGAGCTTGTCGCTGCATTTACGGCGAAAACACTAATCCTCGCTGAGTAAATGCAGCCTTACACCAATATCCAATTTATTAAAATTTGAATACTTTATTATCTGTAAATAAATTAATATTATTATTTATAATGAATTCCTGCAAATAAAACAATCATTAAAAAATTAACGAAATGGAAATTTGTTGGCCAATAATTTAACGAACAAAAGGGAATTTGTTGGTCAATAATGTAATGAACAAAAAGCTGAAAATATTGGTATCATTTAAAACACATATAAATGAATATAATTTTCCTGAAAATCATATCAAACAAATATTTACGATTTATGTTACAACTGTATCATTAATTTATTTGAACTGAAAAGTCTGTCTAATTAGATTGGACAAATAAAATTAAAATAAACCATTTCTGAAAATCACAAAAGATATCTTTCTTTTTTTCATTTTTCAAAAACATTAAAATCAATATGTTCAAAAACTTACTTTGCGTTGCTAGTTGCCTAGTTAACTAGCCCCGTTCTGGAACTACCTGAAATTAATCAAAAACCTTCAATTAATATCATCGTTTCAAGGATAATTAAAATTATGAATTATTACCCTTAACGACCTTTCTCTGTTGCCTTATCGTCTTTCCAATAGTTGATTGGATCGTCATGGTCCAGAGGTTTATTCTGATACATTGTCATTTAAATCATGCATTGATTCTTATAAACTATTCATGCAAAGTTTTATCCATGCATTTATTTCTATTCGATTGATACTCCACTTAATCTAAGTAGAGTTGAATCTGAAATATTGTCATTTAAATCATGCATTGATCCTTATAAACTATTCATGCAAAATTTTATCTATGCACTTATGTCTAATTGATAGAAACTCCACTTAATCCAAGTGGAGTTGATTTATTCTGTAATATTTTCATTCAAATCATGCATTGATTCTTATAAACTATTCATGCAAAGTTTTATCCATGCACTTATTTCTAATTGATAGAAACTCCACTTAATCCAAGTAGAGTTTATTTATTCTGAAACATTGTCATTTAAATCATCCATTGATTCTTATAAACTATTCCTGCAAAGTTTTATCCATGCATTTATTTATATTCAATGGATACTCCACTTAATCCAAGTAGAGTTGAATCTGAAATATTGTCATTTAAATCATCCATTGATTCTTATAAACTATTCATGCAAAATTTTATCCATGCACTTATTTCTAATTGATAGAAACTCCACTTAATCCAAGTAGAATGGATTTATTCTGTAATATTGTCATTTAAATCATGCATTGATTTTTATAAACTATTCATGCAAAGTTTTATCCATGCACTTATTTCTAATTGATAGAAACTCCACTTAATCCAAGTGGAGTTGATTTATTCTGATACATTGTCATTTAAATCGTGCATTGATTCTTATAAACTATTCATGCAAAGTTTTATCCATGCATTTATTTCTATTCGATTGATACTCCACTTAATCCAAGTAGAGTTGAATCTGAAATATTGTCAGATAAAACATGCATTAATTCTTATAAACTATTCATGCAAAGTTTTATCCATGCATTTATTTTTTATTGATTCATACTCCACTTAATCCGAGTAGTGTTGATTTATTCTGTAATATTGTCATATAACTCATGCATTGATTCTTATAAACTATTCATGCAAAGTTTTATCCATGCACTTATTTCTAATTGATAGAAACTCCACTTAATCCAAGTTGAGTTGATTTATTCTGTAATATTGTCATTTAAATCATGCATTGATTCTTATAAACTATTCATGCAATGTTTTATCCACGTACTTTTTTCTATTTGATAGAAAATCCACTTAATCCAAGTAGAGTTGATTTATTCTGAAACATTGTCATTTAAATCATGCTTTGATTCATATAAACTATTCATGCAAAGTTTTATCCATGCATTTATTTCTATTCGATTGATACTCCACTTAATCCAAGTAGAGTTGAATCTGAAATATTGTCATTTAAATCATGCATTGATTCTTATAAACTATTCATGCAAAGTTTTATCCATGCACTTATTTCTAATTGATAGAAACTCCACTTAATCCAAGTAGAGTTTATTTATTCTGACACATTGTCATTTAAATCATGCATTGATTCTTATAAACTATTCATGCAAAGTTTTATCCATGCACTTATTTGTAATTGATAGAAACTCCACTTAATCCAAGTAGAGTTGATTTATTCTGAAACATTGTCATTTAAATCATGCATTGATTCTTATAAACTATTCATGCAAAGTTTTATCCATGCATTTATTTCTATTCGATTGATACTCCACTTAATCCAAGTAGAGTCGAATCTGAAATATTGTCATATAAAACATTCATTAATTCTTATAAACTATTCATGCAAAGTTTTATCCATGCATTTATTTCTATTCGATTGATACTCCACTTAATCCAAGTAGAGTTGAATTTGAAATATTGTCATTTAAATCATGCATTGATTCTTATAAACTATTCATGCAAAGTTTTATCCATGCACTTATTTCTAATTGATAGAAACTCCACTTAATCCAGGTGGAGTTGATTTATTCTGAAACATTGTCATTTAAATTATGCGTTGATTCTTATAAACTATTCATGCAAAGTTTTATCCATGCATTTATTTCTATTCGATTGATACTCCACTTAATCCAAGTAGAGTTGAATCTGAAATATTGTCATTTAAATCATGCATTGATTCTTATAAACTATTCATGCAAAGTTTTATCCATGCACTTATTTCTAATTGATAGAAACTCCACTTAATCCAAGTAGAGTTTATTTATTCTGAAACATTGTCATTTAAATCATGCATTGATTCTTATAAACTATTCATGCAAAGTTTTATCCATGCACTTATTTGTAATTGATAGAAACTCCACTTAATCCAAGTAGAGTTGATTTATTCTGAAACATTGTCATTTAAATCATGCATTGATTCTTATAAACTATTCATGCAAAGTTTTATCCATGCATTTATTTCTATTCGATTGATACTCCACTTAATCCAAGTAGAGTTGAATTTGAAATATTGTCATTTAAATCATGCATTGATTCTTATAAACTATTCATGCAAAGTTTTATCCATGCACTTATTTCTAATTGATAGAAACTCCACTTAATCCAGGTGGAGTTGATTTATTCTGAAACATTGTCATTTAAATTATGCGTTGATTCTTATAAACTATTCATGCATAGTTTTATCCATGCATTTATTTCTATTCGATTGATACTCCACTTAATCCAAGTAGAGTTGAATCTGAAATATTGTCATTTAAATCATGCATTGATTCTTATAAACTATTCATGCAAAGTTTTATCCATGCACTTATTTCTAATTGATAGAAACTCCACTTAATCCAAGTAGAGTTTATTTATTCTGAAACATTGTCATTTAAATCATGCATTGATTCTTATAAACTAATCATGCAAAGTTTTATCCATGCACTTATTTGTAATTGATAGAAACTCCACTTAATCCAAGTAGAGTTGATTTATTCTGAAACATTGTCATTTAAATCATGCATTGATTCTTATAAACTATTCATGCAAAGTTTTATCCATGCATTTATTTCTATTCGATTGATACTCCACTTAATCCAAGTAGAGTCGAATCTGAAATATTGTCATATAAAACATTCATTAATTCTTATAAACTATTCATGCAAAGTTTTATCCATGCATTTATTTCTATTCGATTGATACTCCACTTAATCCAAGTAGAGTTGAATCTGAAATATTGTCATTTAAATCATGCATTGATTCTTATAAACTATTCATGCAAAGTTTTATCCATGCATTTATTTCTATTCGATTGATACTCCACTTAATCCAAGTAGAGTCGAATCTGAAATATTGTCATATCAAACATTCATTAATTCTTATAAACTATTCATGCAAAGTTTTATCCATGCATTTATTTCTATTCGATTGATACTCCACTTAATCCAAGTAGAGTTGAATCTGAAATATTGTCATTTAAATCATGCATTGATTCTTATAAACTATTCATGCAAAGTTTTATCCATGCACTTATTTCTAATTGATAGAAACTCCACTTAATCCAAGTAGAGTTGATTTATTCTGAAACATTGTCATTTAAATCATGCATTGATTCTTATAAACTATTCATGCAAAGTTTTATCCATGCATTTATTTCTATTCGATTGATACTCCACTTAATCCAAGTAGAGTCGAATCTGAAATATTGTCATATAAAACATTCATTAATTCTTATAAACTATTCATGCAAAGTTTAATCCATGCATTTATTTCTATTCGATTGATACTCCACTTAATCCAAGTAGAGTTGAATCTGAAATATTGTCATTTAAATCATGCATTGATTCTTATAAACTATTCACGCAAAGTTTTATCCATGCACTTATTTCTAATTGATGGAAACTCCACTTAATCCAAGTAGAGTTGATTTATTCTGAAACATTGTCATTTAAATCATGCATTGATTCTTATAAACTATTCATGCAAAGTTTTATCCATGCACTTATTTCTAATTGATAGAAACTCCACTTAATCCAAGTAGAGTTGATTTATTCTGAAACATTGTCATTTATATCATGCATTGATTCTTATAAACTATTCATGCAAAGTTTTATCCATGCACTTATTTCTAATTGATAGAAACTCCACTTAATCCAAGTAGAGTTGATTTATTCTGAAACATTGTCATTTATATCATGCATTGATTCTTATAAACTATTCATGCAAAATTTTATCCATGCATTTATTTCTATTCGATTGATACTCCACTTAATCCAAGTGGAGTTGAATCTGAAATATTGTCATTTAAATCATGCATTGATTCTTATAAACTATTCATGCAAAGTTTTATCCATGCACTTATTTCTAATTGATAGAAACTCCACATAATCCAAGTAAAGTTGATTTATTCTGAAACATTGTCATTTAAATCATGCATTGATTCTTATAAACTATTCATGCAAAGTTTTATCCATGCATTTATTTCTATTCGATGGATACTCCACTTAATCCAAGTAGAGTTGAATCTGAAATATTGTCATTTAAATCATCCATTGATTCTTATAAACTATTCATGCAAAATTTTATCCATGCACTTATTTCTAATTGATAGAAACTCCACCTAATCCAAGTAGAGTGGATTTATTCTGTAATATTGTCATTTAAATCATGCATTGATTCTTATAAACTATTCATGCAATGTTTTATCCACGTACTTATTTCTATTTGATAGAAACTCCACTTAATCCAAGTAGAGTTGATTTATTCTGAAACATTGTCATTTATATCATGCATTGATTCTTATAAACTATTCATGCAAAGTTTTATCCATGCATTTATTTCTATTCGATTGATACTCCACTTAATCCAAGTAGAGTTGAATCTGAAATATTGTCATTTAAATAATGCATTGATTCTTATAAACTATTCATGCAAAGTTTTATCCATGCACTTATTTCTAATTGAGAGAAACTCCACTTAATCCAGGTAGAGTTGATTTATTCTGAAACATTGTCATTTAAATTATGCGTTGATTCTTATAAACTATTCATGCAAAGTTTTATCCATGCATTTATTTCTATTCGATTGATACTCCACTTAATCCAAGTAGAGTTGAATCTGAAATATTGTCATTTAAATCATGCATTGATACTTATAAACTATTCATGCAAAGTTTTATCCATGCACTTATTTCTAATTGATAGAAACTCCACTTAATCCAAGTAGAGTTTATTTATTCTGAAACATTGTCATTTAAATCATGCATTGATTCTTATAAACTATTCATGCAAAGTTTTATCCATGCACTTATTTGTAATTGATAGAAACTCCACTTAATCCAAGTAGAGTTGATTTATTCTGAAACATTGTCATTTAAATCATGCATTGATTCTTATAAACTATTCATGCAAAGTTTTATCCATGCATTTATTTCTATTCGATTGATACTCCACTTAATCCAAGTTGAGTCGAATCTGAAATATTGTCATATAAAACATTCATTAATTCTTATAAACTATTCATGCAAAGTTTTATCCATGCATTTATTTCTATTCGATTGATACTCCACTTAATCCAAGTAGAGTTGAATCTGAAATATTGTCATTTAAATCATGCATTGATTCTTATAAACTGTTCATGCAAAATTTTATCCATGCACTTATTTCTAATTGATAGAAACTCCACTTAATCCAGGTAGAGTTGATTTATTCTGAAACATTGTCATTTAAATTATGCGTTGATTCTTATAAACTATTCATGCAAAGTTTTATCCATGCACTTATTTGTAATTGATAGAAACTCCACTTAATCCAAGTAGAGTTGATTTATTCTGAAACATTGTCATTTAAATCATGCATTGATTCTTATAAACTATTCATGCAAAGTTTTATCCATGCATTTATTTCTATTCGATTGATACTCCACTTAATCCAAGTAGAGTCGAATCTGAAATATTGTCATATAAAACATTCATTAATTCTTATAAACTATTCATGCAAAGTTTTATCCATGCATTTATTTCTATTCGATTGATACTCCACTTAATCCAAGTAGAGTTGAATCTGAAATATTGTCATTTAAATCATGCATTGATTCTTATAAACTATTCATGCAAAGTTTTATCCATGCATTTATTTCTATTCGATTGATACTCCACTTAATCCAAGTAGAGTCGAATCTGAAATATTGTCATATAAAACATTCATTAATTCTTATAAACTATTCATGCAAAGTTTTATCCATGCATTTATTTCTATTCGATTGATACTCCACTTAATCCAAGTAGAGTTGAATCTGAAATATTGTCATTTAAATCATGCATTGATTCTTATAAACTATTCATGCAAAGTTTTATCCATGCACTTATTTCTAATTGATAGAAACTCCACTTAATCCAAGTAGAGTTTATTTATTCTGAAACATTGTCATTTAAATCATGCATTGATTCTTATAAACTATTCATGCAAAGTTTTATCCATGCACTTATTTGTAATTGATAGAAACTCCACTTAATCCAAGTAGAGTTGATTTATTCTGAAACATTGTCATTTAAATCATGCATTGATTCTTATAAACTATTCATGCAAAGTTTTATCCATGCATTTATTTCTATTCGATTGATACTCCACTTAATCCAAGTAGAGTCGAATCTGAAATATTGTCATATAAAACATTCATTAATTCTTATAAACTATTCATGCAAAGTTTTATCCATGCATTTATTTCTATTCGATTGATACTCCACTTAATCCAAGTAGAGTTGAATCTGAAATATTGTCATTTAAATCATGCATTGATTCTTATAAACTATTGACGCAAAGTTTTATCCATGCACTTATTTCTAATTGATGGAAACTCCACTTAATCCAAGTGGAGTTGATTTATTCTGAAACATTGTCATTTAAATCATGCATTGATTCTTATAAACTATTCATGCAAAGTTTTATCCATGCACTTATTTCTAATTGATAGAAACTCCACTTAATCCAAGTAGAGTTGATTTATTCTGAAACATTGTCATTTATATCATGCATAGATTCTTATAAACTATTCATGCAAAGTTTTATCCATGCACTTATTTCTAATTGATAGAAACTCCACTTAATCCAAGTAGAGTTGATTTATTCTGAAACATTGTCATTTAAATCATGCATTGATTCTTATAAACTATTCATGCAAAGTTTTATCCATGCACTTATTTCTAATTGATAGAAACTCCACTTAATCCAAGTAGAGTTTATTTATTCTGAAACATTGTCATTTAAATCATGCATTGATTCTTATAAACTGTTCATGCAAAGTTTTATCCATGCACTTATTTCTAATTGATAGAAACTCCACTTAATCCAAGTAGAGTTTATTTATTCTGAAACATTGTCATTTAAATCATGCATTGATTCTTATAAACTGTTCATGCAAAGTTTTATCCATGCACTTATTTGTAATTGATAGAAACTCCACTTAATCCAAGTAGAGTTGATTTATTCTGAAACATTGTCATTTAAATCATGCATTGATTCTTATAAACTATTCATGCAAAGTTTTATCCATGCATTTATTTCTATTCGATTGATACTCCACTTAATCCAAGTAGAGTCGAATCTGAAATATTGTCATATAAAACGTTCATTAATTCTTATAAACTATTCATGCAAAGTTTTATCCATGCATTTATTTCTATTCGATTGATACTCCACTTAATCCAAGTAGAGTTGAATTTGAAATATTGTCATTTAAATCATGCATTGATTCTTATAAACTATTCATGCAAAGTTTTATCCATGCACTTATTTCTAATTGATAGAAACTCCACTTAATCCAGGTAGAATTGATTTATTCTGAAACATTGTCATTTATATCATGCATAGATTCTTATAAACTATTCATGCAAAGTTTTATCCATGCACTTATTTCTAATTGATAGAAACTCCACTTAATCCAAGTAGAGTTTATTTATTCTGAAACATTGTCATTTAAATCATGCATTGATTCTTATAAACTATTCATGCAAAGTTTTATCCATGCACTTATTTGTAATTGATAGAAACTCCACTTAATCCAAGTAGAGTTGATTTATTCTGAAACATTGTCATTTAAATCATGCATTGATTCTTATAAACTATTCATGCAAAGTTTTATCCATGCATTTATTTCTATTCGATTGATACTCCACTTAATCCAAGTAGAGTCGAATCTGAAATATTGTCATATAAAACATTCATTAATTCTTATAAACTATTCATGCAAAGTTTTATCCATGCATTTATTTCTATTCGATTGATACTCCACTTAATCCAAGTAGAGTTGAATCTGAAATATTGTCATTTAAATCATGCATTGATTCTTATAAACTATTGACGCAAAGTTTTATCCATGCACTTATTTCTAATTGATGGAAACTCCACTTAATCCAAGTAGAGTTGATTTATTCTGAAACATTGTCATTTAAATCATGCATTGATTCTTATAAACTATTCATGCAAAGTTTTATCCATGCACTTATTTCTAATTGATAGAAACTCCACTTAATCCAAGTAGAGTTGATTTATTCTGAAACATTGTCATTTATATCATGCATAGATTCTTATAAACTATTCATGCAAAGTTTTATCCATGCACTTATTTCTAATTGATAGAAACTCCACTTAATCCAAGTAGAGTTGATTTATTCTGAAACATTGTCATTTAAATCATGCATTGATTCTTATAAACTATTCATGCAAAGTTTTATCCATGCATTTATTTCTATTCGATGGATACTCCACTTAATCCAAGTAGAGTTGAATCTGAAATATTGTCATTTAAATCATCCATTGATTCTTATAAACTATTCATGCAAAATTTTATCCATGCACTTATTTCTAATTGATAGAAACTCCACTTAATCCAAGTAGAGTGGATTTATTCTGTAATATTGTCATTTAAATCATGCATTGATTCTTATAAACTATTCATGCAATGTTTTATCCACGTACTTATTTCTATTTGATAGAAACTCCACTTAATCCAAGTAGAGTTGATTTATTCTGAAACATTGTCATTTATATCATGCATTGATTCTTATAAACTATTCATGCAAAGTTTTATCCATGCATTTATTTCTATTCGATTGATACTCCACTTAATCCAAGTAGAGTTGAATCTGAAATATTGTCATTTAAATAATGCATTGATTCTTATAAACTATTCATGCAAAGTTTTATCCATGCACTTATTTCTAATTGAGAGAAACTCCACTTAATCCAGGTAGAGTTGATTTATTCTGAAACATTGTCATTTAAATTATGCGTTGATTCTTATAAACTATTCATGCAAAGTTTTATCCATGCATTTATTTCTATTCGATTGATACTCCACTTAATCCAAGTAGAGTTGAATCTGAAATATTGTCATTTAAATCATGCATTGATTCTTATAAACTATTCATGCAAAGTTTTATCCATGCACTTATTTCTAATTGATAGAAACTCCACTTAATCCAAGTAGAGTTTATTTATTCTGAAACATTGTCATTTAAATCATGCATTGATTCTTATAAACTATTCATGCAAAGTTTTATCCATGCACTTATTTGTAATTGATAGAAACTCCACTTAATCCAAGTAGAGTTGATTTATTCTGAAACATTGTCATTTAAATCATGCATTGATTCTTATAAACTATTCATGCAAAGTTTTATCCATGCATTTATTTCTATTCGATTGATACTCCACTTAATCCAAGTTGAGTCGAATCTGAAATATTGTCATATAAAACATTCATTAATTCTTATGAACTATTCATGCAAAGTTTTATCCATGCATTTATTTCTATTCGATTGATACTCCACTTAATCCAAGTAGAGTTGGATCTGAAATATTGTCATTTAAATCATGCATTGATTCTTATAAACTGTTCATGCAAAGTTTTATCCATGCACTTATTTCTAATTGATAGAAACTCCACTTAATCCAGGTAGAGTTGATTTATTCTGAAACATTGTCATTTAAATTATGCGTTGATTCTTATAAACTATTCATGCAAAGTTTTATCCATGCACTTATTTGTAATTGATAGAAACTCCACTTAATCCAAGTAGAGTTGATTTATTCTGAAACATTGTCATTTAAATCATGCATTGATTCTTATAAACTATTCATGCAAAGTTTTATCCATGCATTTATTTCTATTCGATTGATACTCCACTTAATCCAAGTAGAGTCGAATCTGAAATATTGTCATATAAAACATTCATTAATTCTTATAAACTATTCATGCAAAGTTTTATCCATGCATTTATTTCTATTCGATTGATACTCCACTTAATCCAAGTGGAGTTGAATCTGAAATATTGTCATTTAAATCATGCATTGATTCTTATAAACTATTCATGCAAAGTTTTATCCATGCATTTATTTCTATTCGATTGATACTCCACTTAATCCAAGTAGAGTCGAATCTGAAATATTGTCATATAAAACATTCATTAATTCTTATAAACTATTCATGCAAAGTTTTATCCATGCACTTATTTCTAATTGAGAGAAACTCCACTTAATCCAGGTAGAGTTGATTTATTCTGAAACATTGTCATTTAAATTATGCGTTGATTCTTATAAACTATTCATGCAAAGTTTTATCCATGCATTTATTTCTATTCGATTGATACTCCACTTAATCCAAGTAGAGTTGAATCTGAAATATTGTCATTTAAATCATGCATTGATTCTTATAAACTATTCATGCAAAGTTTTATCCATGCACTTATTTCTAATTGATAGAAACTCCACTTAATCCAAGTAGAGTTTATTTATTCTGAAACATTGTCATTTAAATCATGCATTGATTCTTATAAACTATTCATGCAAAGTTTTATCCATGCACTTATTTGTAATTGATAGAAACTCCACTTAATCCAAGTAGAGTTGATTTATTCTGAAACATTGTCATTTAAATCATGCATTGATTCTTATAAACTATTCATGCAAAGTTTTATCCATGCATTTATTTCTATTCGATTGATACTCCACTTAATCCAAGTAGAGTCGAATCTGAAATATTGTCATATAAAACATTCATTAATTCTTATAAACTATTCATGCAAAGTTTTATCCATGCATTTATTTCTATTCGATTGATACTCCACTTAATCCAAGTAGAGTTGAATCTGAAATATTGTCATTTAAATCATGCATTGATTCTTATAAACTATTGACGCAAAGTTTTATCCATGCACTTATTTCTAATTGATGGAAACTCCACTTAATCCAAGTAGAGTTGATTTATTCTGAAACATTGTCATTTAAATCATGCATTGATTCTTATAAACTATTCATGCAAAGTTTTATCCATGCACTTATTTCTATTCGATTGATACTCCACTTAATCCAAGTAGAGTCGAATCTGAAATATTGTCATATAAAACATTCATTAATTCTTATAAACTATTCATGCAAAGTTTTATCCATGCATTTATTTCTATTCGATTGATACTCCACTTAATCCAAGTAGAGTTGAATCTGAAATATTGTCATTTAAATCATGCATTGATTCTTATAAACTATTCATGCAAAGTTTTATCCATGCATTTATTTCTATTCGATTGATACTCCACTTAATCCAAGTAGAGTCGAATCTGAAATATTGTCATATAAAACATTCATTAATTCTTATAAACTATTCATGCAAAGTTTTATCCATGCACTTATTTCTAATTGAGAGAAACTCCACTTAATCCAGGTAGAGTTGATTTATTCTGAAACATTGTCATTTAAATTATGCGTTGATTCTTATAAACTATTCATGCAAAGTTTTATCCATGCATTTATTTCTATTCGATTGATACTCCACTTAATCCAAGTAGAGTTGAATCTGAAATATTGTCATTTAAATCATGCATTGATTCTTATAAACTATTCATGCAAAGTTTTATCCATGCACTTATTTCTAATTGATAGAAACTCCACTTAATCCAAGTAGAGTTTATTTATTCTGAAACATTGTCATTTAAATCATGCATTGATTCTTATAAACTATTCATGCAAAGTTTTATCCATGCACTTATTTGTAATTGATAGAAACTCCACTTAATCCAAGTAGAGTTGATTTATTCTGAAACATTGTCATTTAAATCATGCATTGATTCTTATAAACTATTCATGCAAAGTTTTATCCATGCATTTATTTCTATTCGATTGATACTCCACTTAATCCAAGTAGAGTCGAATCTGAAATATTGTCATATAAAACATTCATTAATTCTTATAAACTATTCATGCAAAGTTTTATCCATGCATTTATTTCTATTCGATTGATACTCCACTTAATCCAAGTAGAGTTGAATCTGAAATATTGTCATTTAAATCATGCATTGATTCTTATAAACTATTGACGCAAAGTTTTATCCATGCACTTATTTCTAATTGATGGAAACTCCACTTAATCCAAGTAGAGTTGATTTATTCTGAAACATTGTCATTTAAATCATGCATTGATTCTTATAAACTATTCATGCAAAGTTTTATCCATGCACTTATTTCTATTCGATTGATACTCCACTTAATCCAAGTAGAGTCGAATCTGAAATATTGTCATATAAAACATTCATTAATTCTTATAAACTATTCATGCAAAGTTTTATCCATGCATTTATTTCTATTCGATTGATACTCCACTTAATCCAAGTAGAGTTGAATCTGAAATATTGTCATTTAAATCATGCATTGATTCTTATAAACTATTCATGCAAAGTTTTATCCATGCATTTATTTCTATTCGATTGATACTCCACTTAATCCAAGTAGAGTCGAATCTGAAATATTGTCATATAAAACATTCATTAATTCTTATAAACTATTCATGCAAAGTTTTATCCATGCACTTATTTCTAATTGAGAGAAACTCCACTTAATCCAGGTAGAGTTGATTTATTCTGAAACATTGTCATTTAAATTATGCGTTGATTCTTATAAACTATTCATGCAAAGTTTTATCCATGCATTTATTTCTATTCGATTGATACTCCACTTAATCCAAGTAGAGTTGAATCTGAAATATTGTCATTTAAATCATGCATTGATTCTTATAAACTATTCATGCAAAGTTTTATCCATGCACTTATTTCTAATTGATAGAAACTCCACTTAATCCAAGTAGAGTTTATTTATTCTGAAACATTGTCATTTAAATCATGCATTGATTCTTATAAACTATTCATGCAAAGTTTTATCCATGCACTTATTTGTAATTGATAGAAACTCCACTTAATCCAAGTAGAGTTGATTTATTCTGAAACATTGTCATTTAAATCATGCATTGATTCTTATAAACTATTCATGCAAAGTTTTATCCATGCATTTATTTCTATTCGATTGATACTCCACTTAATCCAAGTAGAGTCGAATCTGAAATATTGTCATATAAAACATTCATTAATTCTTATAAACTATTCATGCAAAGTTTTATCCATGCATTTATTTCTATTCGATTGATACTCCACTTAATCCAAGTAGAGTTGAATCTGAAATATTGTCATTTAAATCATGCATTGATTCTTATAAACTATTGACGCAAAGTTTTATCCATGCACTTATTTCTAATTGATGGAAACTCCACTTAATCCAAGTAGAGTTGATTTATTCTGAAACATTGTCATTTAAATCATGCATTGATTCTTATAAACTATTCATGCAAAGTTTTATCCATGCACTTATTTCTAATTGATAGAAACTCCACTTAATCCAAGTAGAGTTTATTTATTCTGAAACATTGTCATTTAAATCATGCATTGATTCTTATAAACTATTCATGCAAAGTTTTATCCATGCACTTATTTGTAATTGATAGAAACTCCACTTAATCCAAGTAGAGTTGATTTATTCTGAAACATTGTCATTTAAATCATGCATTGATTCTTATAAACTATTCATGCAAAGTTTTATCCATGCATTTATTTCTATTCGATTGATACTCCACTTAATCCAAGTAGAGTCGAATCTGAAATATTGTCATATAAAACATTCATTAATTCTTATAAACTATTCATGCAAAGTTTTATCCATGCATTTATTTCTATTCGATTGATACTCCACTTAATCCAAGTAGAGTTGAATTTGAAATATTGTCATTTAAATCATGCATTGATTCTTATAAACTATTCATGCAAAGTTTTATCCATGCACTTATTTCTAATTGATAGAAACTCCACTTAATCCAGGTAGAATTGATTTATTCTGAAACATTGTCATTTATATCATGCATAGATTCTTATAAACTATTCATGCAAAGTTTTATCCATGCACTTATTTGTAATTGATAGAAACTCCACTTAATCCAAGTAGAGTTGATTTATTCTGAAACATTGTCATTTAAATCATGCATTGATTCTTATAAACTATTCATGCAAAGTTTTATCCATGCATTTATTTCTATTCGATTGATACTCCACTTAATCCAAGTAGAGTCGAATCTGAAATATTGTCATATAAAACATTCATTAATTCTTATAAACTATTCATGCAAAGTTTTATCCATGCATTTATTTCTATTCGATTGATACTCCACTTAATCCAAGTAGAGTTGAATCTGAAATATTGTCATTTAAATCATGCATTGATTCTTATAAACTATTGACGCAAAGTTTTATCCATGCACTTATTTCTAATTGATGGAAACTCCACTTAATCCAAGTAGAGTTGATTTATTCTGAAACATTGTCATTTAAATCATGCATTGATTCTTATAAACTATTCATGCAAAGTTTTATCCATGCACTTATTTCTATTCGATTGATACTCCACTTAATCCAAGTAGAGTCGAATCTGAAATATTGTCATATAAAACATTCATTAATTCTTATAAACTATTCATGCAAAGTTTTATCCATGCATTTATTTCTATTCGATTGATACTCCACTTAATCCAAGTAGAGTTGAATCTGAAATATTGTCATTTAAATCATGCATTGATTCTTATAAACTATTCATGCAAAGTTTTATCCATGCATTTATTTCTATTCGATTGATACTCCACTTAATCCAAGTAGAGTCGAATCTGAAATATTGTCATATAAAACATTCATTAATTCTTATAAACTATTCATGCAAAGTTTTATCCATGCACTTATTTCTAATTGAGAGAAACTCCACTTAATCCAGGTAGAGTTGATTTATTCTGAAACATTGTCATTTAAATTATGCGTTGATTCTTATAAACTATTCATGCAAAGTTTTATCCATGCATTTATTTCTATTCGATTGATACTCCACTTAATCCAAGTAGAGTTGAATCTGAAATATTGTCATTTAAATCATGCATTGATTCTTATAAACTATTCATGCAAAGTTTTATCCATGCACTTATTTCTAATTGATAGAAACTCCACTTAATCCAAGTAGAGTTTATTTATTCTGAAACATTGTCATTTAAATCATGCATTGATTCTTATAAACTATTCATGCAAAGTTTTATCCATGCACTTATTTGTAATTGATAGAAACTCCACTTAATCCAAGTAGAGTTGATTTATTCTGAAACATTGTCATTTAAATCATGCATTGATTCTTATAAACTATTCATGCAAAGTTTTATCCATGCATTTATTTCTATTCGATTGATACTCCACTTAATCCAAGTAGAGTCGAATCTGAAATATTGTCATATAAAACATTCATTAATTCTTATAAACTATTCATGCAAAGTTTTATCCATGCATTTATTTCTATTCGATTGATACTCCACTTAATCCAAGTAGAGTTGAATCTGAAATATTGTCATTTAAATCATGCATTGATTCTTATAAACTATTGACGCAAAGTTTTATCCATGCACTTATTTCTAATTGATGGAAACTCCACTTAATCCAAGTAGAGTTGATTTATTCTGAAACATTGTCATTTAAATCATGCATTGATTCTTATAAACTATTCATGCAAAGTTTTATCCATGCACTTATTTCTATTCGATTGATACTCCACTTAATCCAAGTAGAGTCGAATCTGAAATATTGTCATATAAAACATTCATTAATTCTTATAAACTATTCATGCAAAGTTTTATCCATGCATTTATTTCTATTCGATTGATACTCCACTTAATCCAAGTAGAGTTGAATCTGAAATATTGTCATTTAAATCATGCATTGATTCTTATAAACTATTCATGCAAAGTTTTATCCATGCATTTATTTCTATTCGATTGATACTCCACTTAATCCAAGTAGAGTCGAATCTGAAATATTGTCATATAAAACATTCATTAATTCTTATAAACTATTCATGCAAAGTTTTATCCATGCACTTATTTCTAATTGAGAGAAACTCCACTTAATCCAGGTAGAGTTGATTTATTCTGAAACATTGTCATTTAAATTATGCGTTGATTCTTATAAACTATTCATGCAAAGTTTTATCCATGCATTTATTTCTATTCGATTGATACTCCACTTAATCCAAGTAGAGTTGAATCTGAAATATTGTCATTTAAATCATGCATTGATTCTTATAAACTATTCATGCAAAGTTTTATCCATGCACTTATTTCTAATTGATAGAAACTCCACTTAATCCAAGTAGAGTTTATTTATTCTGAAACATTGTCATTTAAATCATGCATTGATTCTTATAAACTATTCATGCAAAGTTTTATCCATGCACTTATTTGTAATTGATAGAAACTCCACTTAATCCAAGTAGAGTTGATTTATTCTGAAACATTGTCATTTAAATCATGCATTGATTCTTATAAACTATTCATGCAAAGTTTTATCCATGCATTTATTTCTATTCGATTGATACTCCACTTAATCCAAGTAGAGTCGAATCTGAAATATTGTCATATAAAACATTCATTAATTCTTATAAACTATTCATGCAAAGTTTTATCCATGCATTTATTTCTATTCGATTGATACTCCACTTAATCCAAGTAGAGTTGAATCTGAAATATTGTCATTTAAATCATGCATTGATTCTTATAAACTATTGACGCAAAGTTTTATCCATGCACTTATTTCTAATTGATGGAAACTCCACTTAATCCAAGTAGAGTTGATTTATTCTGAAACATTGTCATTTAAATCATGCATTGATTCTTATAAACTATTCATGCAAAGTTTTATCCATGCACTTATTTCTAATTGATAGAAACTCCACTTAATCCAAGTAGAGTTTATTTATTCTGAAACATTGTCATTTAAATCATGCATTGATTCTTATAAACTATTCATGCAAAGTTTTATCCATGCACTTATTTGTAATTGATAGAAACTCCACTTAATCCAAGTAGAGTTGATTTATTCTGAAACATTGTCATTTAAATCATGCATTGATTCTTATAAACTATTCATGCAAAGTTTTATCCATGCATTTATTTCTATTCGATTGATACTCCACTTAATCCAAGTAGAGTCGAATCTGAAATATTGTCATATAAAACATTCATTAATTCTTATAAACTATTCATGCAAAGTTTTATCCATGCATTTATTTCTATTCGATTGATACTCCACTTAATCCAAGTAGAGTTGAATTTGAAATATTGTCATTTAAATCATGCATTGATTCTTATAAACTATTCATGCAAAGTTTTATCCATGCACTTATTTCTAATTGATAGAAACTCCACTTAATCCAGGTAGAATTGATTTATTCTGAAACATTGTCATTTATATCATGCATAGATTCTTATAAACTATTCATGCAAAGTTTTATCCATGCACTTATTTCTAATTGATAGAAACTCCACTTAATCCAAGTAGAGTTGATTTATTCTGAAACATTGTCATTTATATCATGCATAGATTCTTATAAACTATTCATGCAAAGTTTTATCCATGCACTTATTTCTAATTGATAGAAACTCCACTTAATCCAGGTAGAGTTGATTTATTCTGAAACATTGTCATTTAAATTATGCGTTGATTCTTATAAACTATTCATGCAAAGTTTTATCCATGCATTTATTTCTATTCGATTGATACTCCACTTAATCCAAGTAGAGTTGAATCTGAAATATTGTCATTTAAATCATGCATTGATTCTTATAAACTATTCATGCAAAGTTTTATCCATGCACTTATTTCTAATTGATAGAAACTCCACTTAATCCAAGTAGAGTTTATTTATTCTGAAACATTGTCATTTAAATCATGCATTGATTCTTATAAACTATTCATGCAAAGTTTTATCCATGCACTTATTTGTAATTGATAGAAACTCCACTTAATCCAAGTAGAGTTGATTTATTCTGAAACATTGTCATTTAAATCATGCATTGATTCTTATAAACTATTCATGCAAAGTTTTATCCATGCATTTATTTCTATTCGATTGATACTCCACTTAATCCAAGTAGAGTTAAATCTGAAATATTGTCATTTAAATCATGCATTGATTCTTATAAACTATTCATGCAAAGTTTTATCCATACACTTATTTCTAATTGATAGAAACTCCACTTAATCCAAGTAGAGTTGATTTATTCTGAAACATTGTCATTTAAATCATGCGTTGATTCTTATAAACTATTCGTGCAATGTTTTATCCATGCACTTATTTCTAATTGATAGAAACTCCACTTAATCCAAGTAGAGTTGATTTATTCTGAAACATTGTCATTTAAATCATGCATTGATTCTTATAAACTATTCATGCTAAGTTTTATCCATACATTTATTTCAATTCGATTGGTATTCCACTTAATCCAAGTAGAGTTGATTTATTCTGAAATATTATCATTTAAAACATGCATTCATTCTTATAAACTATTCATGCAAAGTTTTATCCATGCATTTATTTTTAATTGATTGATACTCCACTTAATCCAAGTAGAGTTGATGTATTCTTAAATATTGTCATTTAAAGCATGCATTTATTCTTATATACTATCCATGCAACTGCCCTGCTGTATTAACTAGGAGGGTATGGTAGCGCGGACCACCACCCCAGCTCCCCCATCCGGTCGATGCAGAGGTCGACAACAGACTAACGGGTGTGACTCACGAGAGCGTCTTATATAGCGGCTAATGTCGGCAAATGTCGGCTACTGTCGGCTACTCATCTCTTGCGTCTGATTGGTCGACGCCGAGTGTTTGTTAAGTCATGCGTATCGAGAACGTTTCCAACCGAATTGAAATTTTTCCTATACAACATTTGAATTTTAAACAAATATCACCTATTGTTTTATAATAAATAATTGTTTATTATAAACATTATAATTAATATATTACATTTTTAAAGTTAAGATAATTTTATAATTGATAATTTATAAACAATAAACGCATTTCATTACAAATTAAATAATAATAAACAAAGAAAATAATTGTAATTTATTACAAATTATTTTCATTTTTAAAACATTATATTTTTATTTCTTTAGTAAGATCATTTTTAATATATTGCTGATATTTAACTTTATAGATTATTCGAGAGCTGTACTTAAATTTTTATTATTTTCATTATTTTTTTGTAAACACAATCTTAATTTATTTTACTATATGGACAATCGTAATGTATTTATTTAAATATGTATTTTCATTCTTTTTTAACTTATTTTCTATTTATCAATAAATATTATTTGTTTATTTATTTATTTATATGGAGAAATAAATATAAAAATCTCAATGTGTTTTATAAGCATTTTAAATTGTATAAAGAAACAACAGCCACTGGAATAGATTTATATATCTTTTAATTGTGTTGTTTTTTATTATATAATTTATAAATATATTTTTTTGTTGATATAATATTAATGTATCTTTTTATATACTTGTTCGATTTTTATTTTTTATAAAAATTATTTCCCTTTATAAATTTATCCAATTAATTAATATTTTCTAAATTTATTTAATTATGAAATTTTAATTAGATATTATCAAAGAAATATTCAAATATTGTATGGGAAAATTTTCAATTCTGTTGGGAAAGTTTTCGATACGCATGATTGAGCATAACGTCGAAGTCGACCAATCAGAAACAAGGGATGAGTCGCCGCCATTAGCCGCCGTTAGACGCCGCGTGAGTCAGACCTGTCAGTCTGTCATCGACCGTTGTATCGACCGGTTGGGTGGGATGGGGTTGTGGTCCACGACACAACTTTACTTGGATTAAGTGAAGTGAATATAAAGAATTAAGAATAAATGCATGTATAAAACTGTGCATGGATAAGTATAGTATCTATTAGTTCATAAGAATAAATGCATGCTTTAAATGATAAAATCATGACAATAATTCAACTTTACTTGGATTAAGTGAAGTAAATATACATCAGTTGAGAATAAATGCATGCATAAAACTTTGCATAGATTACTTCGTAAGAATACGTGTATCTTTTAAATTATAAAATCATGACAATAATTCAACTATACTTGGATTAAGTGAAGTGAATATAAAGAGTTAAGAATAAATGCATGTATAAAACTTTGCATGGATAATTATAGCATCTATTAGTTCATAAGAATATAGAATTGATAAAATCATGACAATAATTCAACTTTACTTGGATTAAGTGAAGTGAATATACATCAGTTGAGAATAAATGCATGCATAAAACTTTGCATGGATTAGTTCATAAGAATAAATGCATGCTTTAAATGATAAATTCGTGACAATATTTCAACTTTACTTGGATTAAGTAGAGTGAATATATATCAGTTAAGAGTAAATGCATGAATAAAACTTTGCATGGACTAGTTCATAAGAATAAATGCATGCTTTAAATGATAAATTCATGACAATATTTTAACTTTACTTGGATTAAGTGAAGTGAATATAAAGAGTTAAGAATAAATGCACGTATAAAACTTTGCATGGATAAGTATAGCATCTATTAGTTCATAAGAATAACTGCATCCTTTAATTGATAAAATCATGACAATAATTCAACTTTACTTGGATTAAGTGAAGTGAATATACATCAATTGAGAATAAATGCATGCATAAAACTTTGCATGGATTAGTTCATAAGAATAAATGCATGCTTTAAATGATAAATTCATGACAATAATTCAACTTTACTTGGATTAAGTGAAGTGAATATAAAGAGTTAAGAATAAATGCACGTATAAAACTTTGCATGGATAAGTATAGCATCTATTAGTTCATAAGTATAAATGCCTGCTTTAATTGATAAAATCATGACAATAATTCAACTTTACTTGGATTAAGTGAAGTGAATATAAAACAGTTAATAATAAATACATGTATAAATCTTTGCATGGATAAATATAGCATCTATTAGTTCATAAGAATAAATGCATGCTTTAAATGATAAAATCATGACAATAATTCAACTTTACTTGAATTAAGTGAAGTGAATATAAAGAGTTAAGAATAAATGCATGTATAAAACTTTGCATGGATAATTATAGAATCTATTAGTTCATAAGAATAAATGCATGCTTTAATTGATAAAATTATGACAATAGTTCAGCTTTACTTGGATTAAGTGAAGTGAATATACATCAGTTGAGAATAAATGCATGCATAAAACTTTGCATGGATTAGTTCATAAGAATAAATGCATGCTTTAAATGATAAATTCATGACAATAATTCAACTTTACTTGGATTAAGTGAAGTGAATATAAAGAGTTAAGAATAAATGCACGTATAAAACTTTGCATGCATAAGTATAGCATCTATTAGTTCATAAGAATAAATGCATGTTTTAAATGATAAAATCATGACAATAATTCAACTTTACTTGGATTAAGTGAAGTGAATATAAAACAGTTAATAATAAATGCATGTATAAATCTTTGCATGGATAAATATAGCATCTATTAGTTCATAAGAATAAATGCATGCTTTAAATGATAAAATCATGACAATAATTCAACTTTAATTGAATTAAGTGAAGTGAATATAAAGAGTTAAGAATAAATGCATGTATAAAACTTTGCATGGATAATTATAGAATCTATTAGTTCATAAGAATAAATGCATGCTTTAATTGATAAAATTATGACAATAATTCAGCTTTACTTGGATTAAGTGAAGTGAATATACATCAGTTGAGAATAAATGCATGCATAAAACTTTGCATGGATTAGTTCATAAGAATAAATGCATGCTTTAAATGATAAATTCATGACAATATTTCAACTTTACTTGGATTAAGTAGAGTGAATATATATATATATATATATATATATCAGTTAAGAGTAAATGCATGAATAAAACTTAACATGGATAAGTATAGCATCTATTAGTTCATAAGAATAAATGCATGCTTTAAATGATAAAATCATGACAATAATTCATCTTTACTTGGATTAAGTGAATTGAATATACATCAGTTGAGAATAAATGCATGCTTTAAATGATAAAATCATAACAATAATTCAACTCTACTTGGATTAAGTAGAATGAATATATACCAATTAAGAATAAGTGCATGTATAAGAATTTGCATGGATAAGTATTGCATCGATTATTTAATAAGAATAATTGCATTGTATCATATTTGGGTTTTGAAATAGTTCTCTCTCTGGTTAAAACTTTGAGAAAAGATTTTTTGTTCATTTCTTCGTTGATTGTCAAGATCTGCTCACATCTGGACCATGACGACCCAATCAACTATTGGAAAGACGATAAGGCAACAGGAAAAGGTCGTTAAAGGTAATAATTCATAATTTTAATTATACTTGAAACGATGGGGTTAATTGAAGATTTTTGACTAATTTCAGTTAGGTCAAGAACGAGACTAGTTAACTAGGCAACTGGCAACGGAAAGTAAGTTTTTAACATATTGATTTTAATTCCAAATCTTCTTGCATCATCTTTTGTGTTAAATGTTAATGATACATTTGTGTTAAATGTTTGTTTGGTATGATTTTCAAGAATATTGTATTCAATTATATGTCTTTTAAATAATACTAATAAAGCAGTCTCTTTCAGCTCAAATAAATTAAAGAAAATTTAGTTTGTTTTATTTTCATCACATTTATTGAACAAAATGCCTGGCCAACAAGTTTCCTTTTTGTTCATTTTTTAATTATTTTTTTGCAGGAAATCATAATAATTAATAATTTTAATTTATTTACAGATAATAGAGTATTTATATTTTAGTAAATTGTATTTTTATATTCACTTTTGTTCGTCAAATTATTGGCCAACAAGTTTCCTTTTTGTTCATTTTTTAATTATTTTTTTATTTGCAGGAAATCATAATAATTAATAATTTTAATTTATTTACAGATAATATAGTATTTAGATTTTAGTATATTGTATTTTTATACTGACTTTTGTTCGTCAAATTATTGGCCAACAAGTTTCGTTTTTGTTCATTTTTTAATTATTTTTTTATTTGCAGGACATCATAATAATTAATAATTTTAATTTATATACTTATAGTAGAGTATTTAGATTTTAGTAAATTGTAACTTAATGTGGGGCTGAATTTACTCAGCGAGGATTAGTATTTTTGAATTGAATAGTTTTCGCGGTAAATGCAGCGACAAGCTCCCCTACAAATCACTAATCCAAAATTGTATTTTTAAATTGTAAGGCTTGTCATAGGATTTTCAAAATTGTACTTCTACTGCAGAGATACAATTTTGAATTATGTCCTATCTGATGACGCACGAAATGCAGAAACAAGCGACAATAGAGTATATTTATTTTCTATTTTCCTTGATTTATCATAAATACGGATATAATTTTGGGTATTAGTTCTTTTTACATTGATTAATATGTATATTTCTAATTATAAGAATTATTAATGACTAGTTACATGTTTGCTTACCTTCCTTCTCAACTTATGAAACGATTCATTCAAGTTTATAAAAGTATTAATTGTCACTGCAAAATCGCAGATTTTTCCCTTTTTCTAATCAAAATTTCAATTATAAAAAAAAGCAATTGATTGGCGGCGACCACACAAAATTAATCGCCACTGCATACCTTATTGGAATCATTCTCAAACAACAAAAATCCAATTTTTCCCCTTCTCCTCTCTGAAACAATTGAATACGTGTGCCACACAAGTTTGCACAGCTTACTTGACGGCGCATCCGCCGATCGCTACTTTCATCTTTCTCAACACATGATTATGTATTTCTTTCTCTTTCTCTTGCGGGGACAAATGCAAATTGGAAAAATATCGAAAATCTAAGTGAAAACACGAGACAGGGACACGTCTTATTCTAACCAATATCAGAAATTCCTTCGTTGCCCGTCGACCTTTTGAAGGATAAGAATTATAAAAAAAATTGTAAGATATCCTTTTTGTAGAGCATTCAATTTCCTACAAGAATGTAAATATAAATTTTCAAGCAATTTCCATATAAAATTAAGTGCTCATCTTTGAAAAGCATTTTTAAACACCCTATTATATATAGAAACTATTAAAATTGTTTATTATTTTTATTATTCTTTCATATCATTTTTACAGTGTTTATATTAATTGATGTATTTGCAATAAGAATATTCTAAATATAACATATATGTAGAGTTAGTTTTAATCCTAGTATTCAGGCATCTAGTGGCACTATTGTGTTTTATTTTACTTTTATTTAATATTATTACTAACAAACCACTTTGTATAATTTCTCCTTTTTTTTAAATAAGTTTAAACCTTTATGATATATGTAAATTAACAAAAATTTATGGATATTAGTCTCTTAAAACAAAATATTTATTAAGAACAATTCAAAAAATTCAGAGTTTGAAAATAGGTCTGACTAATAGAAAGGTTACATTATAAAATTATTTTTAATAACAAAATATCAACAACTGTGAATTTCGCGATTTATATATTAATTTCAAACTATACATCAACATCAATGTTGGGGATTCGCACCGAGTTTCATATTCCCAAGTTTATGAAATGTTTTAAGAACACTTGTATACTTGGCGACTGATATGTGCGTCCGCGGCAGTTGTGTTCCGATTCAGAATCCGAACTGTGCCGAGTCCAACGTCTCTAACGAAAATAACCAGTTCACAGAAAGCCGGTTTGCTGAGTGGCCGAACTGAGCGCCACACTTAAACTAAGCCTTAACAATTTTATTCTTCTCCTTATTTGAGATAAATTTCGTAATTGTGTAAAATTAAAAACCAGAAACCCAACTTCTTATTACGCGATACGAGAATAAATCATCTTTGGCTATGGTAATATCTTAAATATTTCGACATAAAACTATTGTGGTTATGTTTACATTGATGTTTACAACAATTCCGTACTAAATTATGTGATTTATTTATGAAAGTTTTAATATATATTTATAAAATGTGTTTCGGGCCACTAACTAGGATCTTCCATTGGGGTCCACTAACCGCAATCGGTAATTTTTTGCTGCTATTCCAATATTTCCTTACTAACGACATTTTTCAGGTATTATTAAATTAGTGAGTGGTATGACTATCCACTGTTGTGGTATGTGGTGGCCATCCACAACTTTTGGTGGTTTACTGAACACCTTATCTTTCACATCACTTGCTGGTCTGACACTGTATAATTTTTTATCAGCAATGTTCTTAGGACCAGGATTCCTTCCCAAAGGCTGGCAACCAGTAAATTATAAGCCTTTAAATATCAATTACAAAGTTATTCCTATTTGCTAACTGAATTTTAGGACAATAAAGAAAATACAGGAAATTTACAGTGGTGTTCGGTATGTGAAGGATTCAAAGCTCCCAGATCTCATCACTGCAGAAGATGTGAGTTTATATTATCTGTACAATAATGCGCTTATGTTAATAATTGACTGGATTTAGGTGGAAGATGTGTTTTGAAAATGGATCATCACTGCCCATGGATTAATAATTGTGTTGGTTGGGGAAATCATGGCCACTTCACTTACTTTTTGTTATTTGCCACATTAGGATGCTCCCATGCCACTGTAGTTCTAAGTTGTTCATTATATAGGTCCTTTTATAGACTACACTACCTCTATTATGGCACAGGGAAGGAGCCCATTGTTGTTTTGGGTCTAATTGGAAAGATATTGACTGTATTTGGTCTTGGGTTTTCCATTGGGGTAGTCATTGCTGTAGGATTATTATTATTCTTTCAGGTTAGTAATATTACTTACATTAATTACTAATTATGAAATATTTATCTATTAGTTTTAACAAAATATATATTTAAGGTTCGAGGTATTCTTAGAAATAGAACAGGTGTTGAGGATTGGATTTTGGAGAAAGCACAATACAGGCGAAGAAACTCCAGTACAAAGTTTATTTTTCCGTATAATGTGGGAATTATAAATAATTTTTGGCAAGTACTTAATCTCTCATGTCAACCACATGGTAATGGCATTGAGTGGCCAGTTGTTGAGGGCTGTGATCAATACACTTTAACTGTAATAAAATCCATAAAAGTGATTATAAATCATAACAAACTATGTTTTTAGAGAGAACAAATTGAGCAGAAGAGGGAAAAACGGATGCGTACTAAAGTATATCAGATTATTGAACCTTCATCAGGTTCATATTTTCCAATTAGCAAAGGTTTGAGGACATGCATGAACTTTCCATGTACAGATGAACCACGGATAAAATTAAACGTTGGTGATATAGTTCTAGTGACCAGATGGAGAACGTAATTTTTTATCTTAAACTTTTTTTACTCTTATTCAAATTATTCTTTTAGGCATTGGTTATTTGGTGAAAAAGTACCAACTGATCAAAATTCCGACAGAATTAGGGGTTGGTTTCCTCGTACTTGTGCTAAAGAAGTTGAAAACAAAAGAAGGAAAGAAGAATAATACAATAAATATGATGGACCAGTTTGTCATTCTAAATAACATTAAGTCGGATTTAAACTGCCTTATATGTATTAAAACAGTATCTAGTCTTATTTTAATGTATTTTGTTAAATTAATTTGTTTTAAAATAAATGTATAGTTTTAAGAACACTTTTTTTAAGTGTGTTTGGTCTGAAACATTTATATTGAAACATATATTGATTTTGACTATTTTAAATTTAAAACACTTTTAAAAATGGCAAATTTGTAAATGAAGAACATCCATCAAAATATAAATATAAAATACAAATGTATATTTATTATTAAAATGTATTATGCAAATCAATACTAACTTTTGTATTTAAATTCTAATTTTATAATTATATTATTATATAGGAGAATTTTCGTAAGCAAATATCCTGAATGCAAACGAAAATAATTTATAATCATGATCTTTTACATAATTTTCTTTAGTGTTAATCATGTATGAATGCGGAAAATTGCAAGAAAAAATAAACTAAATCATTTGGTTGCAAAATTTTATAAAACTTGTGCAATTATGCAGACTACAAATTCAAGTTTATTGGATTATAGTTTATGAGATTACTATGTAAAATTAAACAAAAGCACTTCAAAGGTCATCGTTCAATATTCGTCTCCTTCATCAGCTTCTCCCTCCACTGAATCAACAGCTACTTCTTCATAATCCTTCTCAAGTGCAGCCAAATCTTCACGTGCTTCAGAAAATTCGCCTTCTTCCATTCCCTCTCCTACATACCAATGGACAAAGGCCCGTTTGGCATACATAAGGTCGAATTTATGATCAAGGCGAGCCCAAGCTTCAGCAATGGCAGTGGTATTGGATAACATGCAAACAGCACGTTGGACTTTGGCCAAATCTCCACCTGGTACAACAGTGGGCGGTTGATAGTTGATACCCACTTTAAAACCAGTAGGGCACCAATCCACAAATTGGATCGAACGTTTGGTTTTTATAGTAGCAATGGCTGCGTTGACATCTTTTGGAACAACGTCACCCCTGAATATATATTTTTTCCAATATACCATTATGTATATATTATATGATTTTACCTGTATAACATACAACAAGCCATATATTTTCCGTGCCTTGGGTCACATTTAACCATCTGATTGGCTGGTTCGAAACAAGCGTTGGTGATTTCAGATACCGTCAATTGTTCATGGTAAGCTTTTTCAGCGGATATAACTGGTGCGTAAGTAGCCAAAGGGAAGTGAATTCTAGGATATGGCACCAAATTCGTTTGGAATTCTGTCAAATCTACATTCAAGGCACCATCGAAACGGAGGGAGGCAGTAATGGAAGATACAATCTGAAATTGTGTGTTTATTATTATTATTATAATTTATTAGTGATATAATTGTTACCTGGCCAATAAGTCTATTTAAATTAGTATAGGTCGGTCTTTCAATGTCTAAGTTTCTACGACAAATATCGTAAATCGCTTCATTGTCTACCATAAAAGCACAGTCTGAATGTTCCAAGGTGGTATGGGTTGTTAAAATTGAGTTGTATGGTTCAACTACAGCAGTTGATACCTGTGGTGGTAAATGTTATTTGGTAGAAAATATAATTAATTCCTATTTTTCTTTACCTGAGGAGCGGGGTAAATAGAAAATTCTAATTTGGATTTCTTCCCATAGTCAACACTCAATCTTTCCATTAACAAACTGGTAAAACCCGATCCAGTACCTCCTCCGAATGAATGGAAGACTAAAAATCCCTAAAAATAAAGTTATATTAACATATTATATATTTAATATATTCCCTGTGTATATTTTATTTCAAAATTATGATTTAATGGATAAATTTAATCTTGCTAATTAACTTTTTCAAAATTCTGAATCAACTATACTAAAAGAAATAAATCTAACCACTTAAATTAATAAAAAAAATTAAAATTGTTAATTTAAATTCATAAAATTAAAAATATATAAAATTATTACTTTAAATTTATGAAATTTAAAATATTAAGATTTTTAGAAGCTGATTAATAAAACAACTTAATATATTAATGATGATTAAATCATTATTCGTTTTACAATAGTTATACTAATAACTGTAAACATGTATATGCAAATATAAAATTGTTAAATTTTAAAAATTATTTTGTAATAAGATATTACACAATTTTCTCACAATTTTATTTCTCAATTTAAAATAAAAAAATGCTTATTTTATAAAGTAGCATTCATTCAATTCTTGGTAAAGATGTATTTAAATAAAAACTAGTTCAAAGTATTTTGTTGTTAAATTTGTCACGGTACCATCTCAAATTCTGAGAAAATTAAACAGCTCGTTTTCAATAGAATTAATTGTATAACCGTTGTGGATCACTCGAATTACCTGTAATCCAGTGCATTGGTCGGCCAGTTTACGGATGCGGTCTAGAACGACATCGACAATCTCTTTGCCAATGGTGTAATGACCACGAGCGTAATTATTAGCCGCGTCCTCTTTTCCGGTGATCAGCTGTTCTGGATGAAAGAGTTGACGGTATGTGCCGGTCCGCACCTCGTCTAACAAGCAAATAAAATTATAAGAAATTAGACAAAGTTGATCGTAAACGTTTTTATAGGATTAATGGTAAAAGATTAGAAGTTTAATAACAGTGTATAACTGATCTGATATTGTTATTTATACATTTGGTTTTCCTTACAATATATACTCGTTTTGTATTTTTTAATTACGTGCTTGAAAACATGAGATAATTAGTCAAGTGCTAAAGTGCCTATTCACTAAGTAAATTTGATTAAATATTCTGTCAAGCAATTCACTTGTATTCGTGTCTTCACTATCAGCCTGAATACTTTTATACTTCACTGTTTTGAATGATGTTCACGCTATTGCTTTAACAAAATTTAAATTTCATGATTGCCCTTTTGTGTTTTAAATACTGAAATGTTAAATAAATATATAAAATTTTTATTTTGTTATAGTTTTATAATTATATAATATTTTTAATATTTGTTAATAATTTGATAATTACTACTTACCCACAACAGTCGGTTCCAAATCAATAAATACTGCTCTAGGAACGTGTTTCCCAGCTCCTGTTTCGGAGAAGAAGGTGTTGAAAGAATCATCACCGCCTCCAATCGTTTTATCGGATGGCATCTGACCATCAGGTTGGATACCATGTTCCAGACAATATAGTTCCCAACATGCATTTCCAATTTGAACGCCAGCTTGGCCAATGTGGACGGATATGCATTCCCTCTATGATACAAATGTATTTATGTTACATTAGTTAAATAGGAGAATATTGCCATTAACGATATTATACTAGTTTAGAAACAATTGATTTAATGTTCAAGTGAGTTACTTAGTTATCTATTGTTTAAAATTGTATCATTACTCATTTGAATAGAAGTGTTATTAATAACTTTTCCGTGTTTAAATTGACTTCCTAATGAATGGAAATAATCTAACATTAAAGCCCTTGTGTACTGATTAGATTGAAAATATGAATTTGATTGATTTATTGAAGACTGGAAGGTGACTGGTACAAAATGACGAAAAATATGGAGCAACCGGTACGAATTTGAACGACTCGCATATTAAGCAATATAAATTATAGTTCAACGTCGCAACGGATAGTGGAATAGAAATACTATTGCTATGCTAATTATTATAACAATAATTAATACAATTAAGTTAGCATTTAATAATTAATCATTATTCATTTATTTTTTCCTATAAATATGTACATTACATCTAATATTATTGGGTGAATTACCCAAAATACGACAGAAAATATTTAAAATATGATTGTTTCAAACATACAAAGTATAAGAATGTTTTGAGTGGTTGTGGGATATTTAATTTTTAACATCGGAAATTGAGCTCATTTCATGTTATTGAATTAAATGTAATTGTTTTTTTAATTTTCAACCTACTCATGTAATTAAAATTTATCTCCAAATTTAAAAAGCTAAATTTTTTAGTACTACAATATTAGAAAAAGGAAATGACCTATAAACGAGTACAACATATATGTTGTGCCATGTTTTTGTTGATTTAATATTCTGTCTATAGAGTACTTTTTATTATATATAAAAAATTAAATTAATGTCCGTAAAAAAATAAAACTCATAAAGTTCTTAATAAATTATAGGGAGTATTAATTTACTATAGTGGATGAAGGTGGAAACTTGGAGGTTTTATTTTATTTTTTAAATATTTGAAATCAATTTACCCTTGTAAAATAAAAATCAATAAACAAGAATTAAATTAAGCAATGCATATAAAAAGCACTGTATACGATATATATTCCGTCTAAATATTCGTGTCTGAATATTGATTTGGATGGATGTCGTGTTTAGAAATTCTTCCATAACTGTTGTCTATACGTCTTTTTTTAGTTGTGCCCCAGAAATATTTATAATTTTTTTATTACACGCTTTTGAAAATTACTCAACCCAGTAATTACTTGAGGTACCAGTTTATTAGTACAAAAGGAATAAAGCTTTTGATAATGTGAGGAGTGGATTTTTAATAGAATTATAAATATTCTTTTTAATTTTTACAAAATTACTTTAATATTTTGTAGTTGTACTGTTAATTCACTTTACTATGTCATTAACTTAATTAAATGGGTGTAGCCCAAATGTGTTGTAGTCTGTACACAATGTTAAAAGCATGACAAGAATAGAATTATTTAATTTACTTAATTAAAGTAAATTTTGTGGATAATGGATCTTAAATTGTTTAAAATCATTGTAATTTACACTTCTTAATCTCCTTTTTCTCTTTATATATTTATAATAATTATATTTTTATTAATTAAATAGAAATATTGGTGGTCGCATTTATTCGAAGATATATTTTTCGAAATGAACAAAAATGTTTTGTTTATACATTTTTAGAATTATACATTATTCATTACAGTGAACACGCCACAATTAAAATCTTATCAACAACAAATTCTTGTCGATAAATTCAGTATTATATCAATCTTGGAAGCGCCGCAGTAATAATGAATTCTTATTACAACGGAAGCAGGCAATAAAATGAGGTGAGGTTGTTATTTCTTTTAAAGTCACTATTTCTATTTTATGGCAATGTTCTTGTTCAGGAATGGAGAAATAATTTGTAATAAAAAGATCAATACAAAAAGGCGTTGACCTAGGATGTATGACATGATAAAATGTCGTGCGATGAATTAATATTAATTTTACATGATCATTTTCAAGTTCAGTAGACATTGATATTTAAGTTTTATAAGCAACTTTTTATTCAGTTGAAGAAATATTTCTATTTTGTTTCAATAATTTGAATGAAAAATTTATTCAACATTACATATATGTTAAAAACTATTTCATTAAAATTATTAAGAAATTGTAGTATTCTACAAAAGTATTTTAAAAACTGAATTACCTTAGTAACACTTTCACTACAACTTCATATTATAAGTCTGACACTTTTTCAAGTAATATATTATTTTAAATAAGAATATTTTAACAAAATATATTAATAAGATGACATTCATAAACATATTTAAAATTTATGAATACTGTTCATTTGTCAATTTATATATTTCGATTTGGCAGAACTAAATGCATATTCAAAATCAATCAAAGTGAATTGAACTCTCCTTATAATTTTCTAGTCAATTTAACACAGAAAAAGCGTAATGCATCTTTGGCCAACAGAACATGTTTTATTCCACCTTTCATAAGGCATAAGTTATTAAAAGCCCTAATTGTTTGTTCTTGTTATAATAAAGTCAGTTTGTTCTAATATAAGCAAGTATTTGTACATTTTGGACTTTTTTACCCATTTCTCTGGAGACGGTGAACTTACTTGGACTGCTCTATTAATACAACAGTGGAAATCGGAATTTCTAAGACCCTTTGTTTCAAAATAAACTTTCGAAAATAGTTTTTACCCTGAAATACTTAAAAATCCTTACTGTTCTTATTGTAATCTTAATTCTTCGGATGTTTGAACAATGTAAAATATGTAAATTAATTTTTATCTAATCTATCAAATACATTTTAAATATTTTGTGATTTTAAATTGTATTAAATTAACAAAATTAACATTTGATCTGAATATTATTTATCTTTATCATTAAGATTCATTTAATGATTTGAAATTAAAATAATAATAATACATTAGATAATGCGATAAATTCAAAATATACAATGCTTTTGATAATTTATATTATTGGCGATTAAATTAATTATTATCTATATCTGTATCTATATGTGTTAGTTTTTATTTGAGTATACAAATAAAATAAAAAATATCACAAAAATCTACAGTATGTATAAAAAATTGAGATATATTACGTATATTTTTAATAAAAAAATCTATTTTATGATTTTATCTTTAAATAATTAATTATAAAAAAACGTATGTCGTCGCATTGGCACCAACCGATATTAATTAGAAAAGTTTCTGACTTACCATTTTAATGAAGTTTTCAGAAGTACAAAAGCTGATCACAAGTCACTTGGATGTCTGTGATGCGACAACCGTGAAAGAATAAACTTAAATACGTGTTGTGCGCTTTTATAAACGCGACCATCTTCGGAAGCACGCGCAATCTATGTCGGTGGTAATTATCGTCATTCTATTGGCTTTAGTTTTTTATTATTTTTTGTAGTTGAATCAGAATGAAAACCTTATTAATCAAATACATTGTGTACACTTTTCAACGTGTAAGTATATTTATTTTATTTTTTTAACGTTTAGATAAACGTTAAAATAAAAATTCAATCACGATATTTCTCTTTATAAATTTGCACAAAACAATTTTATAACTTTCTTTTATGCTATTTTTTATATTTTCATAATGTTATTTAAAATAACTATTACATCAACTTATAATTAAAATAAAACTTTGAAAGAGTATCAGTTAATTAGTTAATATATTTTTCTAATTGTTAATAACTAAAGCGATGGGTTTGGTTCTATTAAACTATTATACCCACCCAAATGGACCATCCCATATCATAATGACTTTGTTCTAGACTTTATTAGATTATATCATTCTTAAGTCATGGGACTTAATTTGTTATAACATAATTTATATAAATATACTTAATCCTTTCCAATTTCAAATTTTATATTTGGTTTGATAATTTAAACGAATTTACTTAACCCGGCGGGAATGTGGTGGGGTGTGGCATACCCCACAGAGTATTTGCACCGCTGTATTTTTTTATTTTTGAATGCGTCATTTTAGCGGCTTCGTGTAGCTGGAGGTAAGGTGTTGCGGGAGGGAATAGGGACCATATTTTATGGACTTCTGAATATGGGTGCTATTAATGCCAATATAATATTTCAAGCAAATGGAAATAAAACAATTAAACGGACAGAATTTCTCCGTAACTTAGGCTTGGGTTTGGTGTATGCACATTTACGATTGCGAGCAGATCAAAAAAATATCCCAGTTCATATAAGACAGCGAATCTCTTCTCAAATCAAAGAACCACAACGCCCATTAGTCCCAAATGCCCCTGGACATTACGCTCGATGTGTCGACTGCACACGGAAGAAAGATCGCAAAACAAAATATGCATGTACGAACTGTGGAAAAGCAATATGCCTAGATCATGCAATTTTGTCTTGCAAAAACTGTACTGATGTTGATGGTGATTCCTAAGAAGTTCCTACATTAAATTCTAATTGTTATTATTTTTATTATGTCAAGGATCTCATGTGTTTTAAGTTTCTAGAGTTTTTTTTAATTTAGCTATAAGTTGTTTTCTTTGAAATTGTTTAAAAAGAGGTTGTTAATTCCTGTAACCAAAATCTAGTGCCTTAGTTGTTATAAGAAAAATAATTAAAATATGGATAATTACATACTTTTTTTATTTCAATCGCACTTGGATAATTCCCTATTTAAATATTCTGAAAGCATTTGATGCAATTTTAGTAATAGACAAATTTTACAGGCAGTCTATTTGTGGGGTATGTCACTCCCCGCACATACCTGAAGTAATTTTTTCTCACCACACTCCCGCCGGGTTAAATGATTGAATACATTTTTGATAAAAAATTTTAGAACAGGCAACAACTAAATATAGTGCAATCTAGAAATATATCAATATTATCAATAAAAAATTATTTTTTTTTAATAATTTATTATACAAATTTCACCTCATTCCAACAATTAACATTATATCAAATTGAGTTTTTTCACATCTTCATTAATTAAATAGTTATTTACATGTATTTTTAAAATGTATGTACATATTAAAATATTTAAATATTAAATACATTATTTAAAATAAATTAAAATCAATATAATAAAAAGCCAACTTATTCTAAAGGGTCCCATCGAACTATATAAGGTCTAATATCTTTTGGGATGCCCTTATTTATCACAGTGTCCCAAATCCAATTTATCACTACATGAACGGCAGTTTTGGGACATACAATATATGGTTCAATGATTTTATTATCCAAATATATAACATGTGTGGCTTCACTTGCCTCATTTTCTGTTAAAATTACTCCACCATATGCAATAAAGTATCTTATTAAGTCGCAGTTTTTATCAATATTTGGTTCAAGAATTGCTTTAACATTGGGGAAATAATTTGGTAATTGGTTTTCAAAGTATTTTTCTACTTCTATTTTCCCTTTATTTTTTTTCCGAGGACTAGGTGATTTGTCATTTGAAATTTTGCGTTTCAATTTATCTTGTCCCTTATTATTCATCGCCTCAAAAAGTGTATTAATTTTTGTAGATTCATCATCAGTTTTCTTTTTTTTACTTGGAGATTCTTGTAAATCATTATTAGGAGCATTCAACAGTAAACTTACATCTGTTGTTTCTTTAGATTTTTCGTAAAGGACTTTTAGTTCATCAACTGTAGTGGCGGATTCCCAGTGCTTGTCGTCCCTTATTTTTGTAACTCTTGGGAATCTGATTGAAATACCATCTGCAGTGTGAACTTCATGTTTAGTGAATTCAGCCCCAGTAATTTCCCATACTGGCTGTTTTTTTGGATCTTTAGCGACAAAATCGGGAACCATTGTTTTAGTACATTTTAACCAACTAGGCACTTTTGAGGGGTCACAACTTATCTTTTCCATAATTAATTCAGATTGCAACCTTTCTAGAGTCTTATCATCATGACCAGTATGAACTTTTGTTACAGTGCAAAATTTCTTTGAAAACTTATTATATGCTCCCATAAGAAAAGTTGACATCATACCTCCTTTCTTGCCAGTTCCATACCAAGCCCCTAAAACTATGAGGTCTGCTGTGTCCGCCATTGCCCCATCAAACAAATAGTCCTTTTTAACTTTTAACCAATGCCTTTTGCCTGGTTCATAAATGCTGTTCAAATCTTTCAGTACTAAGCCCTCCAAACCAGCACTCAGCACTTTGGCAATCATAGCTTTTAAGTCTTCAGGATTATTAATCTCCTTCATCTCAGAAAAGACAATATGATTTGGAATTTCTGTCATGTTTTCCTGTAATATTTTTTTCCTATACTTAATTGGTTTATGAGTTAAACTTTCTCCATTGTAATAAATACAATCAAATACAAACAAACAAACACTGGCATCCTTAAATTCATTTTTTTTATGCACTCCTAATGTCCCAAAAGGTAAAGGATTCCCAGTCACAGTATCAATCATCAGTATTTCACTGTCCAGTATTAAGTCATTAGCATTTGGGAAAGCTTTAGGGATGTAATCTTTAAAATGGCCAATTTTATGCTGCAAAACTGGTTTTAAATTACGTGAAAAATATTTAAATTCAGTTCCCTGTTTATGAACCTGTACACGTTCCCCATCATATTTTATTTCAGAATACATGCCATTAGGACAAGCTTTAATGGCTTGTTGCACAGATTTGCAGGCATTTGCAAGCATTGGTAACACAGGTGTCATGACATTAATTGTAGCTTTAACAGAGGATGATTTAACTTCTTTTAAATTGTGTAAACATCGACTAATAACTTTATTTAAGTCTCTGCAAGACTGATAAACTTCATATGCATCTGGATGAACAGCTTCAAGAACATGCTTAGCACCAGCATTCATTCTTAAGTCATGGACAATTAATCGAATAACCATTTTTAAATCATTTGCAGTACACTTGGGTACAAATTTTTTAAAATGAAAAATCTGTTCATCCTCTTTTGTTAACTTTGTAAGTTCTTCTAAGAAATCATCCACTTCTTGTATAGTAAGTGAACTATTTTTAGCGGGTTTTATTTTGTTGCTGTTTATGAAAAATTCTTCAATTGTTTCACCTATGTCACCTTGCTCCAAATGTTCAAGCATACTCTCTTGATCAGTATGAAAAATTCTACTAAATAATTTAACAAGCTGTTTACTTTGTAAATTGTATACCCTTTTAATAACTCCAGGTAAAAGTAAACGACACCATAAAATAATATCACCTTTGAAACCTTTCCCATCAAAACCATCTTTGAAAACTTTTGCCACTAAATTTGTTTTTTCTGTATAGCTGCTTACATTGCTTATATCAGCTACTAAAATTCTAAATCCTTTAAATAATAAGTCTTTTGATTTCACTGATTTTACAGGTGAACTAGAAGGAGTTTCTTGGGTCTCAACTAGTTCAGTGGTTTTTTTAATGTTGTTTTCAGCTGGTTTCTTCTTTGGTGAAGTTCCAAACTTCTTGTGGAATGTTTTGTCAAACTCTTCAATTTTATCTAATATTAATTTTTGGTTCTCAGCACTTAATAAATTCCATCCATCTATATCACTTATGCTTTCTATTCTTCTAGTATTTTGCCTTTGTTTTTTAAAAACCTCAAATAGACAGTCAACATGGTGCCAGGACTTCATTTTGCCCTCACCAAAAGGATTTGCTACCAGTTTCGCTATTCTGAGTTCTCCTTGAGGACATTTCTGTTTACACTTTTTACATCCTGCTCTACCTTGTTTTGCGATTTCTATGGCGAAAGGTTTTTCTTCTTCTGTATCAGACATCTAAAAACATATTAATTTTGTTGACAGCACAAATTAAATAAATTAATATTTTAAAAATTTTACCTTGTATATCAATGTACTGACTAAATTACTGTACTATTTTTAATTTCATAAATATATGTGGTCTATGTGATATATAGTTTTTCTATATTAAATATCATTAACCTTACATTTCTGACCACCAAATATCATCTGTATCAATAGTAGGCAACTGGGATAACAACAGTAATTTTTATAATACCATTGTTGTCTGTATGTCCATTTACATATATTAAAATATATTTTTATTTAAAAATACTTATTTATTTTATTTTTTAAAAAGATATTGTACTAGCCTATCTAATATCTACATCATGTTATGGTATTGTTTATATAGTACGTGATAAATGTCACACAAATATCACTGTCTTGGATTATGGTGTGCCGGTTAATATTTGGGTTTTAGTATTCTCAGCTTTTGGCCAACCAAAAGTATAAGAAGAATGCAACAATTAGATACCCATGTTTTATAGGTAGGGTAGGTATATTTATTACAAATACATATTATATTATTTTTATATATAATTTGTTTTATATCTACAGACAAATGAAGATTATTATTATTAACAATGATATTTTAGAAAGCTTCTTAATATTATTATTATTACTATAAAATTGAAATTTCAACAATTACTACAGAAATGCTTCATATGGATATTAGCTTCATCAAACTAAACTGCTGATCAATGTACTTAGCTGTAACAAAATATAATTAAACTCTAAATGTAATGTATAAAAATATGATATTAAAGGGGTACACATTACAATATAGAAAAGAATTAAAGATCCAATTGAGTAACCCTAAGTTACTAATTATTTGAAGATATTCATTGACATTTCTGATTAACAAAGTCTCATACTAATAAATACTATTAAAAACCATATAGTCATAATTTCATAATAAAAAAGTGATTAACGATAATACTACTCAATTTACTCAAATTTTGCTTTTTATTTCTGTCTTTAACAAGTTTCATGCTACATTAGGCATCAGAATGAAAATTACTACATAAATACTTCATATAAATGCTGATCAATGTAGTTAGCTGTAACAAAATTTAATTGAAAAATTTGTAAATAAATGTTATGTTAAAGGGATACATCATTACAATATAGAAAAGAAACTACCAAAACTAAATATTCGTAATAAGGAAGCGATGTCAGCATAATTGTTAATTATTTCTAAGTATCCGTTCATATCCGACATTTCTGAAAAATAAATTCTGATCAAATAAAGTACTTAAAGAAACAAACTAGTCAGTATGGAATTGTTTGTAGGCAACCAAGTAGTCTCAAAAAACACGTTTATCTAAGATTTAACTATAAATCAAAAGATCGAAGGAGTTCATTCAATTGCTGACCTATATATCCTGACCTGAAAATGGAAATGAACCGTAAATAGGTCAGAAAAGGGACAAATCGGTTTAAAGATTTCACTGCTGCGACTGCTCGGAACGACGAAACAGGTACAGTGGCGCGCATTCCCTCCATGTCTAGAGAGCCCGTTGTAGGAGTCCGTAGTTAATCAGTCAGCTATTAGCTGAGGTACACGAAAATGTTCTCGTTGATACCACGTTCTGTGATGTGAGTACCGGATTCATTGTTATTTTGTGCTGTTTGCTGTTATTTAGCCTGTTAGTTGTAGTTGTATTTTTTTATGTAAGACTGGTAGAAAATTATACTTTTTTTAGAATTTACTGTATGGCACTGTCCGGGATCGATAAATTTAGGCGCGATTTCAAAATAACGTGTCCGGTCGTGTTTATTTTGAGGATGCCATAAATGAAATATGACCAGAAATTTGTATATTATAATTTTTCTCTGCAACGTAATTTCCCGCACATGAAGTGTAGTTATTTTATTGTTGGCCGACGATTTTATTCTTTTGTTAAATTTAGAAGCATTACCTAATGGAACAGCTGACTATAGACGAGAAACAATACTTAACTAAATAACCAAATTTATACTGTAGGTGAAATTACTCTTTAAATTTTAGATCTATAATTTGATAGATTTTTAGTTTTTGCTTCCATTTATATGACATAATTTAACTTCCTTTTAACAATTTTCCGTACAACACATTAAAACACATCTCGTGTTATAAGATATAAAAACGTGTAATAATCGTGTGAGTGCCACCAGCTATGTTTACAGTATAAACTGCTTTTATCATTCTCTATTTGACTTTTTCTACCAATCTATGGGAATAACCGTGAAATATAAGGACAGAAAAAACCAGTTTTGCTAATTTTGAAGACCATACAGCCTCTTTGACATAGGTCATACTCTGGAAAATTCCCGATCTAACCCAACAAGAGGGATCGTATTTCACAGTCGTTAATGCACATGTCGACACATCCCGTTATTTATTTTGATGAGGCCAGTGGAATAAAATACTCAGTAATTTCAATAATAACGATAATAGCGTGTGCCTACATGTGTAATAGGTAATAAAAATTAAACTTGATGAACAAACAAACCTATTATTTATGGACTAAAGGATATTTATAACCAAAATAAACAATATTTTTTTATTCTCGCAAATTTAATTCATTTAACGCCCGTGTTGTTCAATTGTTTATAAGAAATTAAGTGGAGAGTTTCCGGAGTCATTGGATACGATACACAAACACACCCTAACGATCAATTATCGAATGTTCATAACTCTATTTCTTTATTAAAACGAACTTAGACACATCCCAAACAAAATATATTTTAAGAATGAAACTTTGAACTTACCTAACTTAACAGAAAACGAATCGAATGCTCATAATGTCAATTTCTATTAATAAATCTTAAGTTAAACACCACCCAAACAAAAAATATTTTACGAATAAAACTTTGAACTTACCTAACTTAACAGAAAACATGTTAAAAATAAAAACTGGTAAATGTGCCAACACACATTCGATGTGCTTCTGGTACGATAATCTATGACTAATATGCAAACAAAATTCATAATTTACGTCCGTAACTTTTATGTGAGGCGGTAAAAAGTTATCAATTAAAATAATAAGAAAAAGAATTCCTGTTAGTATAAACATACAATTATCAGAAATATAACTGATTGCGTGACGTGTACAATAACACAAGTGGGAATTAACAAAGTACGTTAATTGAACAATAAATATAAAATAAATAGTACTGAATTGTTTAAAAGAATCACCGACTGTCACTTATAAACCTCAATTTTGTGATTAGCAGTTCAACGGAACCATTAATATCAATGACTTAGTACAAAAATATAATTTGGCACCTACATATGCTTGGTCCAAATTAACATTTTTCAATCTGTAAAATTGGTATTTAATTAAATATTCAGAAATCATGTCCGTATTTTTTTATCACCTTAAAATGTTATCATTTAATTTTTAATACTGATTTCAATATCCTGTTACTATACAAATGCAGGACTTAGAAATCTAATCGATTAAACACGTGATTTATTTTTGAACACAATTGGAAACGTGACGTGTGCTCAGCGATAAATGTGGCAATTAAGATAGTACCGTATTTGTAACAATACATATAAAATATGTAAAAAGGGTCTTAAATTGATTTGACCAAAAATATCTGGAAAAACTTTGTAGACCATGTTTGATTCCACTGAAAAATTCACTGAAGCCTCAATTTCATATTTGCACCTAAAAGCTCTGAAAGTAAATAATTTCTAAGTATCTGCAAAATGTGTATTTCAGTATTTGGCCAAGTGAGAACTTTCATTTGATTGGACCTTCAATTGAGATGAACTTCCTGTCAAAAGCTATTTTAAACTTGACCTCGCTTTATAACATAGTCTTTCAGAAATATTTAGAATTTTATTATCTCAGGCGTTACGTAATTAGCATATTGTGTCGGCAAAGTAGTTCCTTGTAGACAAGTTCATTGCCATCTTGATTAAACCAGATATTTACATCATCCAAATTTTATATTACATTCATAATTATTTTTAAGGGATGTTACGACTCATTTATACAGTCCAACTTCCGTCTAATAAATAAGTATTAAGTTGTTTATGGATAAAACTGCTGATTTAATAAAAAGCATTTACATATTACATAAAAATCCTTACGAATGCATCGTCAACTATGTTTGTTATAAGCGAAACATTAAAATCCCTCAATGTCATTCCAGCCTTTATTTACGCAGTGTAATTGTAAAACTGAATAAACCGCAAACCAATTATGAGACACCTCGTAACTTTAGTCAGAATAATCCGATGATTTAAAATAATTTGGTGTCGAAATTTAAAATTATTCCGTTGAATTATTATTATTTGATATTGGCAAATCCTTAAAATTTATCTTGGTTTAAAAAAAAATAAGTTCTGTCTGTAATCTTCCATATGATTACATTGCCAAAATCTAAACGAGTACAGGACCTCCTACAGGAACCACATAATAATCCGGTGACTTTAGAAATTCGATAAATAATCTAAATATAAATGCATTAAGAAATCAAATATGAAGTAATTAGATTTAAATCCAAAAATTATAACAATACAATTCATCAAGATTACCCATCGATTAGAATTAATTTAATTTCCAGGTCCCTTGATTACCATATCTTATCTTCATATTGGATAATTTCCAAGACATTGTGTGAACGAAATATGCAATAATCTATGTACTTATAAAATCGAATGACTTTATCTGCATATAGACTAACTCTGAATCAATTAATTTCAATTGATAATATCCACTTTTTAATTAAAACCTCTAATTATATTTGCTTGTCGAATAATTTACCTATGCAGTTAACTCACCTATGTCACTTATTTTTAAACTGATTTTTATTGTTGGCCATTTACCAAGTAGATTTATGAAATGACGTCTTGGCAGCTATCAGTGATAATTACATAATACATAAGAATTCCAATGCAATCACAGGCTTTGATTACAACAATGTGATTATTAAGAAAAATTACTGGTCACATATACGTTATTAACGACACGCTGGATCATCTAACAATAAAACTGAATTACCTGTAAATATTAAAAAATTGCTTAATTTTATCATTAAACCGTTTCCTTTAGAGCTGGCCTGGCATCGCGGTCGGCCATTCAAGGACAAAAGGGCGTACTGACTGAATCTTTGAAATTAATTAAAAATGACGATTCCATCAAACGAGAGTATCATGAAGTCAGTGGTGACGTCATCTGTCCATCACAAGTTATGGGCATTGACCATCTGCGAGATCCCCGGCTGAATAAGGTAGGCAAATGTATGTATGTAGTTTCGTTGTTTTTATTTGTTTATTAACAATATTTTAAGTAATTAATATCAGCCAATATAACTTTTAAATGTACACATTCAAAATTTGTTTTGAATTTTATATTGTTAGTGTTGAAATGCAGAAAATTATATTTTACAAGAAAATGGTTACAAAGATGGAAATCTCTTTTTTTAAAGTTAAAAGTTTTTCCTTTTTGTAACCACATCCGTTAATACACGGAAGAGATAATGATTTCATCACTCATTAGTTTTAGGTGTGAATAACACGTTGAAATTATGACGAAAATGAAAACATAAATTATGTGATAAACAATTTAATTAACACTATACACTAAATAAATATACATGGGTTACTTACAATATTTTAAGAACTATTATTTTAATAAATATTAACAACGGTTGAAGTATGAATTTGACATATTTTAAAGATTATCTTTAAAAAACATTAAACAATATATAATTATATATTTAAATAAGAAAGTAAGTTACGTATAAAAATGGCACATTTCATATTATTATATCTTAAAAGCGATTAAGTTTTTGAAATTCTTAAATGGATATTTTCCTATCTTAGACGATTATTAGTATTTCTGGAAAAAGCCTTTATCAATATCCAGTATATACAAGTTTATATGAATTTTGAAAACAGATAAAGTACTTAAACTACACTTGGATATATGCCAACCACTATTCTATTTTAACTTTACATATTTTGGTTTTGTTTTGATATGTGAAACTATATTCATAAAAACAATGCAACATAACTGGATATAAAAAAAATACAGTGTGGCTCATTTGAAAGCTATTAACATTTTTTTTCAATTTTATAACATGAAAATATGTATGAATATAAAAATATAGACAAAATGTTACGTTTTTTGGCCCAAAACCAAATCTAACTACACCACTGGAATGAGCTCCCCTTAAAATGGTATATGCCAAGTTCATAATAACATTCTTGAAAAATAAGATAATATTTTTAACAGTTTATTCATAGACTACTTGATTAAAAAAGTAATTCCTTAAAAGAATATGTTTTTTTTTTTATTTTTCCATAGAATAATGAATATGTATAGTTTTTTTATGAAATTTGGTATATACTCATTTTAGAGGATATTTAATCCAGTAGTGCAGTTAAATTTCCTATAAAAAATGTGCTATTATGATTTATTCAAATTTCTTACCTAAAAATTATCTTGTAGGTTTTTATTTTGGGCCCAAAAATCATGAAATTTGTCTAGAAGTACATAATTTCAAGCTTTGCAATTGAAAAAAAAAAATGTTAAAATAAATAAAATAAAATAAAATTGAAACTAATAATAATTTTTAATAGTGCAGTCATTCAGTATCATGAGGTAATTCTAGAAAAATATCTTCCCTAGTGTGTAGATATGAGTGTCGAGAGCTCATAACTTTTATTGTAAATAATTTTACTAATATTTGCACTCGAGTTATGATAAACACTTGATACTAGATAAGTGCACTGTATCAGTTGATCTAATTCGTTGTAATAGGGAAATTACATTTATATTTTGAATATCATTATTCAATTATAATATCCATTGAAGCATGGAATATTATTAATTATTATTATTTAATTCAACACTAGCTTTGTTGGTATTGTTATCTTTTTAACGAGGTGTTAATTCAATATTACATATATAAAATAGAAAAAGACAATTGGATCTACTATATTTAATTGTAGGAAAATTTAATATTTTGTCAATTGTATGTAAAAAATTAAATTTCATTTTTTTACTATTGAATTAGTTCTTCACAATTTATTACATATCAGTTTCTTTTAGTTACTTATCTAATACATTTTTTTCACTAATATAATATTGTTAAGTAAAATAAACAACAAACAGCGTTAATGTGTGTTTACGTAGATAAAATATGTGAAAATTTTAGCGAGTTCGCCAAAAACATTCTGCCTGGAATATAATTTGATGTTGTAAAAAATATATTGTATACATTTAAGCGTTTTATCGTCATAATCTTTAAATTTAATTATTCTACAATTATTTTATAGCTTGTCATCAATTATTAAATTGAAATATATCACACTTTGCGATAATATGCCATAAAAATTTTAAACAAAAACCACAATTACACAAAAGAAAATCTGAATAAAAACATGTCATTACTAATAGGAATTTTCATGTATTACGCATTGATAGAGATAAAAATTACATAGTATAACCGGAGTACTAATGTGATTATCTAATTTAAAGGCATTGTCACCTTGTTCATTGAAACTTTAATAAAAAAGTAAATTTAACCTTCAATTTAAGCTTACTGGATTTTGTCGGTTCTCGCGTTAATTCAATACGGCCTTTATGTTCTATGACGTAAAAACTTATTTATTTGCTATGCTATTTAATACACATACTACATTATTAAAATTCTTAGGGTCTGGCATTCACATTGGAGGAAAGACAAGCTCTTGGTATTCACGGACTTCAACCTGCCAGATTCAAATCCCAAGAAGAACAGCTTGAATTATGTAGGATATCAATTGAACGATATCAAGAAGATTTGAACAAATATCTCTATCTCACAGAATTGCACGACAGAAATGAAAAGCTCTTCTTCCGTCTCTTGTCTGAGAACATAGAATCACTGATGCCGATCGTGTATACACCTACAGTAGGTCTGGCTTGCCAAAAATTCGGGCTGATTTATAGAAGACCCAGGGGTTTATTCATTACCATTAACGATGTGGGTCACTGTTATGATGTAATTAAAAATTGGTAAGTCACGCACATTATATTTGTATTTAATCATTATAATGAATTTTTTTGGTTACAGGCCAGAACCCAACGTTAGAGCCATCGTGGTAACAGATGGTGAAAGGATTTTGGGTTTGGGTGATTTAGGTGCATGCGGTATGGGTATCCCAGTAGGTAAATTAGCTTTGTATACTGCCCTAGCTGGCATTCCACCACATCAATGTCTGCCCATAGTATTAGATGTTGGCACTAATAATCAGGTTAGCAAATACATATTACACTTTTATAATAGATAATAACAGAGTTTGCTTACAGAAACTGTTAGAAGATCCACTATATGTAGGTTTAAGGCAACGACGTGTAACGGGAAAACTGTATGATGACTTCATAGACGAATTTATGCAGGGTGTGGTCAAACGCTATGGGCAAAATACTCTAATCCAATTTGAAGATTTCGGAAATCACAACGCCTTCAGGTAACATTTTTTTGTTAAATTAAATATTTCATTTATAATAAATTATTTTATAATAGGTTCTTAGATCGATTCAGAGGACGTTACTGCACTTTCAATGACGATATCCAAGGAACTGCTAGCGTAGCCGTTTCTGGTCTTATCGCTTCAAAGAGGTTGACAGGCAAGAAAATGTCTGATAATAAGTTCCTCTTCCTTGGCGCTGGAGAAGCTGCAATCGGTATCGCTGATCTTTGTGTAAAGGCCATGGAATGCGAAGGTAAAATCTTTCACAACATTTAAATAATATTATTTATACTTCTGAATATTTTGTCAATTTTATAGGAATATCCTTGGAGGAGGCCAGATCTAAAATTTGGATGGTAGATATTGATGGTCTCTTGGCTAAGGGCCGTGAAGAAGGTAACCTTGACGGACACAAAGCATTCTATGCCAAAGATCACGCCCCCGTTAAGGATTTCGCTCAGGTTGTAAATGAGATAAAGCCTTCTATCCTTATTGGAGCATCAGCAGCTGCCGGAGCATTTACTCCTGAAATCTTAAAAGCTATGGCTTCATTCAATGAAAGACCAATTGTATTCGCTCTCAGTAATCCTACCAGCAAGGCTGAGTGTACTGCTGAGCAAGCCTACACTAATACAGATGTAAGTGGTTATAATCTACAAGAATTATTGGAATTTTAACTTAAATTTTTTAGGGTCGTGTTATATTTGCCAGCGGCTCTCCTTTCGGTTCTGTAACCATGGGAGACAAAACCTACTACCCAGGTCAAGGAAACAACGCATACATTTTCCCTGGTGTTGCCTTGGGTGTATTATTGGGTGGCATCCACCACATTCGTGAAGAACTGTTCTTAATTGCAGCTGAGTGTGTAGCTCAAAATGTTACAGATGAAGATCTAAAGAAAGGAAGTCTTTATCCGCCACTTAGTGTAATCAAGGAGTGTTCTATGCAAATTGCCAGCAAAATTTTGGATTATGCCTATAAAGAACGTAAGTTATCACATTTATTAAGTAAAATATTAACTAACGAATTATTGGGATTTTAGGTATTGCCTCAGTATATCCAGAACCTGAAGACAAGAGGGCTTATATTGAATCTCACCAGTATAATTACAACTATGAGCCCTCATTGCCCATCACATGGGCATGGCCTACCCCTAAATATATCAAAACAAAACCTCTAGAGCCCACAAAATTGGGACACAAATAAAAAATGTATTAAGACGCAAGCAGTGATATTTAAATTATTTATGTTACAGTTTATATTTGAAATTTAATATTAAGTTTAATTTATTTGTACTTTTTTATTGTTACGACGGAATTTATGTTTTTGAAAACAGAGAAATTGTTATTACATTTATACAGTTAGGTTCCTGCAAATATTGTATATGTTGTGCCATATGTAAAATGTAATTATGTACTTAATTATACTTTTAAAATAATTTATTACATATTATGGATAAGAAGTTAATCGACACGAGGACATAAAACAGAGTGGAATCACAAGCACTATTAATTTTTTTCAGTATTGTATAGCAAAATCAAGCAATATTACCATTAGATTATTTAAACAGTATTGTGTTTCTGGTCATTTTATTGATTACCGACTTTTGGTATAAGTGTAATTAATGTTAATAAAATTATGTCACTGTTAATGTTTATGTTACTTATTTACTAAGGAATTAATTTTTAAACTTAAGTTAATCTACATTACAATTTAGAAAATGTTAACTTGAGTATTAGAAGCGCTCTAAACATTAAGTCAAAATGGTATAGAGAAACATTTATCTATATCAAGTGAAATTATATTGGTTAGCAACGATTTTTATCAAAAAATTTTATTATATGAGTGGTTATATAGTTTGCATCCAATAAAAGTAAAATCAGCACAAGAAACAAACTGGATTTTCAGTGTATCCAAACATGTTTTCGAATAAAATACTGAAATCAATTTGATCAAATACTTTTTGTGAGTTCAAGCAGACTTCATCTATCTAGTCTACATTGTCAAATTTTTCTGAAGTATATTAAGAAAAGCGTGCAAGATTGGAGATTGCAGATTTATGTTTCATAAAAGCTTTTAGTTAATTATTTTGTTTAAATTGTTGCTATAATCTATATAAAAATTTGAAATTATAATTATTAAATATTATAATATTTATAACGAGTAAGTATAAATTCAATATGGCAAAAAATTAAGCATACATAATCTTGATTGAATTTTTATTAATCGCTTTTAAAATTTAGTAGGTATAAAATAAATAGATATGATTAATATGTCAAATGGAACTCTTTATAGTAGTGGATAGCTGGCGTCAGTAGCAATACCGCACAAGTTAGATCCACGCTTGAACCTAACGTATCCAGATTCTCCCCAGGAACTAGCCCAAGAGTTTTTGACAATGATTGTATCTTCAGTGTAACCAACAGCCAGAACACCATGATTCAAAGAGTGTTTAGAACAGGTACTATCAGTAAAGATGCCTGAACTGTAAAATTGGAGAAATGAAGTAGCATCGATCGCAACCGAAATTGGACCAATTGTGCCAATAGCTTCAATGAGATCGTCCTCGTCGTCTTTCTTGATTTTTCCATAGCCAGTAGCCTTCAAAACAATGTTGCTGGAATCGAAACGGCATTTTCCATTAACACCCTCATATGGATAGTCAGCTTCGCTGTTAATACCATGATCACGGACATATTCGAATGCCAAATCCATCAATCCACCGTTACAACCTGCATTACCGTAGCTGGATGAGCAGTCCACCAAATTTTGTTCGGAGAGAGAAACCAATTTGCCATTTTTAATTTGGTTCTGACCTTCCAAGCTTCCAGTCTGCAGTTAAATAAAAAATTTCATGATTAACATTATATAACTTATATAACGAATATTAATAATTTAATAAATTACATATATGACCAATATTTACCGCTGAAAAACTCCAGCACGAACCACAACTCTTTTGATTCTTGACAGGGGTTACGGCACCTGTTGCTCTCCAGTCAATGGAGGATGGTGCAGCCTTTCTCGATTGGAACAATTCAGTCGCCTTAACCTTTGGGGCTGTTCCGCTAAGTTTCAAGAAGGCCAAGAATTCTTCCTTGGTCATATCAGCAAATTGATTGACGGCTTTTTTATAGGTAGTCAATCCTTTTTCGTATCTTGCATTGTGTTCTTCAATTTCTTGCAAGTTGTTCAAGTAAATTTGGTAACGCAGACGTTGTTCAACGGAAGATCTGTATACTTTTCCGTGTTGTATCTTAAAAAAAACAAATATTTAAGAGTTGTTCATTTTTACACTTACACACATTATTAGACCGCTTACTTTGAAATTTTCAAAGTCTTGTTGGTTGGCCGTAACCAAAACCAAGCACACTGACGCTATAACCAGTACAAATTTCATTTTGCTAAAAAAAATAATTTATGAATGAGTTTCTGTCTTACTAATTTATTACTTACCCTTTACTAAATGAAATGAATATTGTCTCTCAAAAATTTTTATTTATATACTAGTTGGGCTTAACCCTAGTAGACTATTTATCAGATAAATATATTGTTTTAATAATTAATAATAGGTAAAATGTCAAGTGCCGTCTAGGCATTGAATTTTAAGAATTATCTTGATTTGATTATCTAAAGAATATTACGCATTATATTTTGTATACAATTTATATATTTTGATATGTAATTGTTTTATTTTTGTTTGATTCATTTAACTCCAAAAATAAATTTACTAAAATGTTAAATACGTAAATTAATTATAGCACTAAATCATATTATACTGAAGTAATAAAAAATTACTTTTTTTATTTAATTAAAAAGAAATGCATATATTACTTTATTTAAACAATACGTAAAGACATACGTAAATATCTATATTAATATTCTTAAGATTATGTATACGGAAATAATTTTTTACGATAATTAATTAACACATATTAATATATTATATTATAGATTAAATACAAATTTTTCAAACAAATTTGCAAAAAAATAAAAAGTTACAAAATTATATATTGTGTATTTTATTATATTTATTAGGTATTTTACAATATTTTTTATCGTGAACAAGATGTCTACTTGATGTACTTCACATTGCGACAATGTACGAAAATAGAAACATTCGATATTTTCCCATGTTATCTCTACATTACACTAGTAATGTGTATGATTAATTACATTAATGAGCAATTCAATTGTTGTTCAATTCAATTTTAAATAGTTGCCTAAAAGTAGTATTAGTGTAGGTTGGTAAGTGTAAAATACCATATTGGTTTGGCTTTTTTAATATTTAGGTGAATAAGAGTATACACCAAGTGTTGCGACATTATTGATGCTATTTAATAATCTGGAATTGATGTTTTATTTTTTTAATAATTAAATTAAATAATTAATTTGTCTCTTCCACGTGGAATACTTCAAAATATGTATATGCATATATATTATTCATAACTATGACTATGATCTTATTTAGAAAATGAAGTCTCTTGAATTGAAATATTTCATTGTTAAAAATATATAAAATTGTTTGTAAATGTTTAGGAAGAATCCATATCAACAACGACGAAATCTAGTTGCGATTTTATTAAAAAGGTTAGTATAAAAAGTATATAAAATTTAATTTCAATGTTATGTTTTCAATTATTTTAATACACATTTTATTGTGAAATTTTAAATCTCTCATGTTTCCAAAAAGTTGAAAAGTGACCAGAATATAAGGAAACATATTTCAAAACAAGGAACTTTTAACTATAATGATTATTTGCTAAAGCTAGATTTCATGTAAAAATTTTTAAAGTGGTTGTCATTTTGAATAAACGTGTCCAGCCGGAAAAATTCATAAAATTGATTGTCAATATTCTTCTAAACCATGTCCAAATATCATAATTTATCATATCATATCATTAGTAGTTAAATACTCATATAGACGATTCATTGGCACAGCTAGTCTTTGGAAATGACAATCTTCAATTATGGTAAAAGAACTTGAAGAAATCTATATTTTTAGTTCAGAGTCTATAAACAAATAAAATGTTTTTAGAGACGATAGAGCAATTTAAAGTGTGTTTTTATGAAAACGAGTTGAATTTTAAAATAACTTTAATTGTGATGAGTGAAGAATAATTTTTATATAATTATATAAATTTATATAAATATTTTTTTAAATACATTTTGACAATCAGTCAGTAAAATTGTTTGTTCAGAACGTATAAGTAAAATATTTTTCTTTACATTTAGTTGTGTAACACACACAGATTTTATATTCAATTATAAATTTGTTTGTTGGTAAATTTAATTTGTTTCTCAAATTACGTAAAGGACTAATATGGATAATATAATTAAATATATTTTATGACAGTGTTATACAATGATTTCATACGTGTTAAATCATAGATAAATTCATATACTGAACAAATCAACAATAACTCATTTTTAATTTGTCTATGGTTAATGTGTGTGATGGTAAAACTGGTTAATCTCTAAAATTTTCTTCACGGTAAAATTTAGCTGTTAACGTAAGTTTAATGTAATAATTTGGTATTTTTATATATAAGTTAGACAATGAACGTTTTATATACTAGAAAAATATAAATGGCCTTGTTCTATGACCTATATTGAATATTAAAAGTAAACAAAACTCGATACTCCATATATTTTGTTATCTTTGGGCGACGTCATTGACACATGACTATATGTGAGCCGCCTAAAATTAATTGTCATCTATGTACAGAACTATGGCTTTTACTAAAACATAAAAAGGTTGTAAATATATGTATGTACAGGTTAGGAGAGTGATTCTCAAACTCACCACTCAAAACTCCATAATGTTTGGAAAACTTCTCAAAATTTAATAATTTTAACAATAAATAAATTGGTAATTGACAACAAAATTAAATGGTAAATAAAATTGTTTTTTTTTTGCTCATTCTCCTAAATATTACCTAACACCTCACATTTAGAAATGACACCCAGTGAACCAATTTATAAATGTGTTTAGGATTTTGAGTTAATTTAGAACAGGCATACTTTACAAGGACAAACCTTAAGAAGAACATTTAGAAATGACACACAGCGAACCAATTTATAAATGTGTTTAGGATTTTGAGTTAATTTAGAACAGGCATACTTTACAAGGACAAACCTTAAGAAGAACATAAGAATTAATCAATGATAATTAGTGATATTTGTATAATTGTAATTAAAACATTTTTATTCATGTAAAATTAATATTACTTATATTTACAAATAAAATAAATAAATATTGCACTTTTTCATATTATAGAAACGGTCAGTCAACAGATGAATCATTAAAATGATATGTATCACATGTAAAATAAATATTCCGATATATATTTTCTTTATTTATTCAGTACGCTGCATTAGTCCACCCACATTTGTTATTCGATTATTATTGGTTGAATTCAAGAACGAATTCAAATGAGGCTCTCTAATTGGTTAAATCAGTGCAAGTTATTTATGGAAACCACTTTTTAAAAATAAATGTTGATAGGATTTATGAATCATTAACACCGATAACTTTAGTTGTTGAACCATTGTATTGACATAAGTACGTATTTTCCATCAGTGTATAACTATTCATTCCTAACGCAGGTAAATTAGAAGCAAATATTATATAGTTAACGTATATGCTTAATATTCGTTCGAACACTCAAATGAGGGAGACCATCACAGCTTTGGCATAACTATAAGACAAAATAAACAAATTTCATTAAATATGTTTCTATAATAAAAAACATTTTAAGCATTTTAAATCATGACACGTAAGTGACTAAATAAAATATTCTTTTCTAGTCTCGATATGGCTTCCCTTACTGACGAACAACAATGGGAGGAATTTAAGGTAAACTACTTTTTTAATTAAAAATAAAAGTAATAACAGTAATTTGTTTTGTAGAAAAAACATAATAAATCGTATGGTGCAGAAGAAGAACAAACTCGTTTTAAAATATTCCAAGAGTCGTTAAAAAAGGTAGCAGAACACAATGCAAAATATGAAAAAGGAGAGGTGACTTTCTCCATGGCCATAAATCATATGTCCGATTTAACTACTGAAGAAATGAAACAGCGGTGTGGCTTTAGACCAAGCTCTCAATAAACTCCAGTTTACTATTAATTATAAACTCGAAGACGAATCAAGTCAAATTACATTATACAAAATATTGTATATAAATATTAGCCATGGCATTTGTTAGAACAGCTAATACGTTTAAAACATATAAATTGTGTAAAATGCACATAAACTTTCAAATTATGCTTGTGTAATATATTAAATAACATTTATATTTTTATCAATAATATATGTATTAACTTTTATTGTTGTTTCAATTGAGAAAGATGTTGATAAAATACATTATATAAAATATTAAAGCATATTTTGCTTAGCTTTATTCAATGGAAAATCATCTGACATAATAAACAGGGAAATAATATCAAAAGTTGATTAAAACAAATAAAACATCTTCCTATATATTTAAATGTATTACTAACAAATTGTATATAGTTTATGCAAATTTGAAATAACGATCTTTATAAGCAACTTCTCCCCTTCTGTATTTAGCCTCTTGTTCTTGTCTTTGTTTAAATAATAGGTAACCAAATCCACCCATTGGGATGACTAAAAAGAGCATTCCATATACCCCATTTCTGATGCTTGGCTTGAAATAGTCATAGCCACTAATTTTCATGGCCTGGTAACGTTGGATGGCTGGATCAAACTAAAATAATAATAATATTAGAAATATTCATGTTATAAAATACATTTCCAAATAATTTGTTTATGAACTTTAAGGTTAGGTATGACATAACACATAAAAATATTATTAAGTACTTACAACGGTGCCACCTTCACCTGATGCATGCTTGAAGGGATCAGATTTTAATTTCAAAAATTCATTTCTCAACGCGGCTCTCCTTTGAGCGCGTTCCTCCAAAATTTTACGTTCCGTAGAAGAAACGTCAAACTGCTCCGCCATTTTTTCCAGTCGCAGATCACCAACTGTTCTGTCACAAAGTCATTATTCGCAACAAACACTTACGAAATAATAATTGATTATTGAAATTTTTTTAAATATTATTCTCACAACGAAGACGTAGTAGGTAATAAAAACATAACTAACTACAACATTATTTTCATTATTACATATAATAATTTTAGTTTCGTTCAGTTGGATAACTTGTTTAAAATTCAAAACATGTAGGTTATGACATTTTAGCATATTTTTATAAATAATTTTTATTTATAAATGCAAACTATACGCAAACACTCAACTTACATAAAATATTTCAGTATTCCTCTTATATTCACTAGGTAATATATTTCATTAATGTCTTCCATAATTAATGTTAATTAACATAGTGCAGGATGGCTTTACTATCAAGTACAAAAAACCAGAGATGTCCTGGAGAATGCCCTAGACACATCAGTACTAAGAGCTATGGAGTGTTCAACAAGTTGCGAAGAAAAGAGCAGCCAGGATTTCATAGACTTACACATTTTGAGAAATAATAAGCAAAACAATAGTATAGAACATGCTTGGAACTCATTTAAATTATCATATGCTCGAAGACTTTTAAGCTTAACATTAAGTGATAATATTATTGTAAGGGATAAGGCATTAAAGAAACTTGCCAGTATAAAAAAGCTTGATGATTGGCACTGTTCTTTATTAGCAAATTCATTGGATGCCAGAACTGCAATTGCTTTAGCTAGAACTAAAGGTGTTGATCCAAGGTTTTTCATTAGACCTCAAGTTCATTATGCAAATTATAGCAAACGTATGTTAGTCAATGAACTAAAAGAGCTCTTAATTGGTCTAGAACAAAAATCTAAGCATGTATGCATGCAATACTTTATATCTAAAGTATTTATTGATGAACAGGTAATAAAGCATAAAGGAATTCACTTAGATTTGTTTCAAAATTTTTATATAACAACAACTCTAATCAGTCAATATAAATAAAATTAATTATTAATTAAATTAGTAATTAATATTGTAAAAATATTAAAATTTTTAAATCAAATTTTATTTTAAAAATAATATCTAAATTAACAAGAATTACATATTTGATAAGATTGTTTGTTTAAATTGTTAAAGAAATTATTCATCACAATTCATTATAAAATTCAGAATATATTTTTAGGATATTAGTAGAATAATTGATAATGACAACACTTCTCTAGAATTAAGCAAATTTATTCAGTCTGCAAGCGATCTAATCCCTATGTGCTTAGAGTCTTTATTGCATCATGCGAGTGTTGAAAAATATGCTCATGATATTGTTCAGTTGAATGGCTTGCCCCTATTGATGGAGTTACACAACCGATTTAAAAATAATACTGCCATTTCTGTTGTACTCTGTAGAATAATATCATATATGTCAGTGTTTCCCTCACTTCTTGATCCTATTTTTAAGTCAGGTAAATTTTATGCTTATAGTACACAATTTCATATTGAATATTTAATGGTTTACAGGATGGATTGGCGTTTTATCGGAATGGTTAAATCACAGTGACATTAGAATTTCCATTCCTGCTGCCAGAGCTTTGGCGAATTTAGATTATGATGAACGTGCGGTTTATTCCAAGAAACTATTCTTACTACATCCTTTAAACAAAAATTGTAAACCTCAAAAAGTAGATGTTATATTTATTCACGGCCTTTTGGGTGGGGTATTCTTTACTTGGCGACAAAGAAACAGACAACAGACAACTTTGGGGTTGCTGGGTAAGTCGCTAACGTAATATAGAACGAAAACATATATTTATGACGTATTTTACATATTATTAAATTTTTCTGATATTCCAGAAAAATTCCAAAATTCTGTTGCCTTAACTTTAGGTTACTTTAATAGTAAGTAATATCATGGTAATTGAATTATAATTGGAAGATTGATTCCTAGCTTATGTTTTGCAATTTCAATAATACTTTAAATTTTTAATTGCTTTTGTGCGTCTATGTTTTGAAATTTGAATTATCCTAATCCATACTATAGTTTTAAATTTTAACATGGGAAACTAATTGAAAATAGAATAGAAGATAATAATAGAAAAGAAATAAGGAATTTCATGTTTGTTTTGTTACAATAATAACTTGTCTCATGTGAATCATATAAATTAATTAATACACATATACATGTGTATTTCCCATAAGCATGTGAAAAAAGTTACAATTTTTAACAGATACCAGATATATCGCAGGGTCATAAACATTAATTACATTATAAAATTAACTGTTGTAACCTTTGTTAGATACGATCTGTCCTGATACAGAATCGGACAACGAAGAAAAAATATGCCAGAGCAGCGATCCTAACACAAAGGAATACTTGGAAAACTTCAAGGAATTAATAACAGACAGAACTTGTGATGACTATGACGTGGTTTTGCACGATCTTCCGACCAAAACTAATTGTAAGACGACAGATCCGTTGACATGTCCCGGACAGAAGTTTACAAAAAAGGATCAGACATACACGTTTTGTTGGCCCAAAGATTGGCTGGCAAACGACTGCAAAAATATTCGAATAATAGGCATCAACTATGATACCAGCTTGTCAATGTGGGCCCCACTTTGTCCGTGTGAAAATGTGAAGCCCAATCTGGAGCAACGGAGTAGAGAACTTTCTGAAAAATTAATTCTCGCCGGAGTGGGTCAAAGGCCAATCGTCTGGGTAACACATTCGATGGGCGGATTGATCGTTAAAAATATGCTTTGCGATGGTAATTCAATTTTATACAAATGTTTCATTTATGATTATTTGTTGTTTACAGCATTCGAAAGTGATGATCCAACGAAACAAGACCTGTGCAGAAATACCAAAGGAATTATATTTTATAGCACGCCACACGTTGGTTCTAGAATAGCAAATTTCAGTCAAGCAACTGCCCTTTTATTGTGGCCTTCCGTTGAAGTACAGGAATTAAGAGAAAGTACGACGTTATATTTTATTTAAAAGTTGTTAGAGAATATATTTTCTTAGAGCAGCATATATTATACAAAATCACGTTTATTTCTTCATAATTTATTGTTTTATATTCATAGATTCTCCAAAACTAATTGAGTTACACAACAAATTTCGGAAAATGATTAAAGAAATTCCAATGAAAATAACTACATTCGTTGAAACAAAGTCAACTGTCGTTACCGCCATGAAATTCAATTTTTTGTTTGTGGAACCACATTCAGGAAATCCTGGCGTCGGAGATTACTACGAAATCCCCCAAGATCATTTAGACATATGCAAGCCCATAAATCGGTAACTACTATTATTTATTCTCCATGTCGATATAATAGGTAATTAGGGTATTTGAATTTTTTAGATATTCATTTCTGTACCAAAAAGTCCTTCAGTTAATTCAAGAGGTGTTGATGGAAAACTAAATCATATAATTGTAATGTATTTTAAATAAATTATTTAAATATATGCACAAATCTGTCAATTGAATTAGAAACGTAACTTTTAATTAATGATACGCAAATTGATTGGTTTACTTTAGTAATTTCATGATACTGCAATAAAAACAACATTATTAGCTATAACAAAACATTGACATTAAATGGCTTGGTAATATATGGATTATATATAAATAAATAACTTCATAATTTAGCAATGTAATGAAATTACAAATTTATACTAACAATTTACACATGTTAACATATATCTTTAAATGGCAAGTAATTACTCAAGTATCAGATATAAACTCTGTTATTTATTTATTATATCCCTGAGAAAATAATCTATCTAGAGATATATTTTTATAAATTAATACATTATTTTTTTTTTGTTTTACCCTCTCTATAGATTAATTATCATTCCTGAGACACAGTATCACAATTTCCGAAAGGAAACAATGTAAAATACATTTCACATATACAGAAAACATTTTTAATTTAATTTATACGTCATACATTGTGTGCTTACTCACAAAATTGGGAATATATGTCTTATTCATATTATGACTATTTTAACGAATATCGGTAAGAATGAGCTAAAACAATAATCTAATCGTCTTAGGCATAATGAATCATTATTTTTTATGATAAATAATATATTAGAACACATTTATGATTAATGTGTCGCACAATATTTATATAGATAAAATTTATCGTTATTCTTAAATATTTATAATATTACAATTGTATTTGTATAGTTTAGAGATGTACATTTTAAATTTTTGGACATACACACATTAAAATGTGGGATGATAGGTCTTTTAATGTTTAAATAAATACGATTCAAATTAGTTTTGTATGTTGTTGTTGTTTTTATTAGACACTTCTTTTGTATTATTCCATTCCCTGCTTATCGTATTGGTTACACTTTTTGTTATCATGTGGTAATATTATTTTATGAATTCGCCAAAATATATGCAATGGTATAATTATAAACTAATATGTAGGTCTGTATACAAGAAGCTGAAGCCTTGTACAAATTTCCATAATGGTAAAGAATTAGGGCTAAAAATACGCAGGTGTCTCAGTTCTACTACCTGAGTAAACCACTGCCATGCTTAAGTTAACTCCTTAACTATTATCCATGACAGGTATACAAGTTATAACTTGTTATATGAAATAGTAGAAATATGTTTAGAATTTAGAAATCGGTGTCCGTAAAAAATCTTACCTTCCTACAGATGATTAATAATTAGTTTCTTATTTCCCGAAAAAGTATCCCATAGGATTTTGACACTATAATTTACCTAGTCAAAATATATTTCTAAGACACATCTATTCTAGAAAGACATCTTTATTCTAGACTTTCCAGTCATAGACTTAAGATAAACATGTAAACTTTGATGTTTTCCTGTCATTCAAATTTAGTTTACCTCTTTTAAAATGGTTTTATAATGCGTATAATGTTTATGCTGAACTGTTTATAGTACTTAATAGTAATAAACATCCCATTACTGAAATTACGTCTCTATGTCGTCTTTGCACAGATGTCTTAATGTTTTATTAGTAAATCATCTGCGCAACGGTTCTTTGTGGGAGGGGAGACTGACCCAACGCGGAACAACGGTCATATGATTTACTGCAAACACAAAGAAGATTATTGTTAGCTTTTGAGTCGATGAGATAGTTGTGAATCAGTCGCAAACTAATCGTTCAACGGTGTAGTTCGACAGGAAGCTAATTGGTAAGTTATTTTGTCTATGTTTTTTTGGGTTTGTCAATATTCGTTAATATTTTTTGATTAATTTCAGAAACATGAGGGCTCTAGCGATTTTCTGCGTTTTAATTATTGGGACCCAGGCCGTGTCCTTTTTTGATCTAGTTCAAGAACAATGGACGTCTTTCAAGGTTAGTAAATATTTTGATTGACTGTTCGTAAAATGTACTTAAAGTATTGATTTCTGCGCGTCAGCGAAAACCGTAAATAACAGTGAATTTATATTACATTAAATATTTCTGGGAAATGTATTTTTGTAACAATGTACGATTTATCTTATATTGCATCATTTATTTGTTTCATTTAGCCTTAAATAAAAACGAATATTTTTAACATACAAAATGTATATTTCACTTTGTTAAAAAATGATGTCCTTGTATAAAGGTTTTTATTATTATAAACATACATTGAATTCATAAGCAGAGGGGTTTAAGTGAGAAGTGCACTTTTTTCTAAATATTTTAAATTATTTTTCAATGATTTTAGTAATTATTTTCTATATTTTTATAGAAATGTTCGTATATAATTTTTTAATACATTTTAATACATCATTTTTATGTCCCATAATCAATATTGAAATACAACTACAATACAAAATAAACACATTTTTAAATATATTCATATTTAGAGTCAAGGTAATTTTAAACATTCAGTATCCGGTCACGTATTTTTTATATTTTTCACTCAAAGTACTTGAATATGCTTTTAAAATATAATAAATATAAATGGGTGTAAATATTATTGTTCAAAATGTGAATAATAAATATCATATTGCATTTCCGCTTCAAATGAATCATCTAATAAACACATCAGTGTTACACATTAATTTTTATTTAATAGCTGAAAAATATGAGATAATCACGCATAAACTATGATGTAAATATTCTCTCCCTTGAACGACTTGTACTTATGTAATATAAAACTCATGTTTTTTAAATAGTTTTCTACCGATTTTCAAATTATTATTATTATGTTTCAGTTAACACATAAAAAAAAATATGAGAGCGAAACAGAAGAGCGCTTCCGTATGAAAATATTCATGGAGAACGCCCACAAAGTGGCCAAACACAACAAAATGTACGCAATGGGTTTAATTCCATACAAATTGGCCATCAATAAATACGCAGATATGTTACATCACGAGTTTATCCGCACCGTTAACGGTTTCAACAAGACCAACGCTCTTTTGAAAGCGGGAGATTCACATGATGCTGTAACTTTCATCCCACCAGCCAACATCAAACTCCCAGAATCTGTTGATTGGAGGGAAAAGGGAGCTGTAACGCCTGTTAAGGATCAAGGACATTGTGGTTCGTGCTGGAGTTTTAGCGCTGTAAGTAACATTTATGCATTATCGTTAAGTCTATTTGGGTTAATTCAATCAATTATTTGTATTATCTATAAACTTTTGACTTGAGATAAGGCTAGTCAATGTTTATTACTTATATTGTTTATTAATGTTCACGATAACTAGTTATTTGCATGCATATCATTAAAATAATGAAATTTTGAAATATTGATACATTTTTTAAAAAATTTAATATTAATTCCTTTCATCTTATTTTAGACCGGATCTTTGGAAGGTCAACATTTCCGCAAAACAGGTAAATTGGTCTCACTCAGTGAGCAAAATTTGGTGGACTGTTCAACCAGATACGGAAATAACGGATGCAACGGTGGTTTGATGGACAATGCGTTCAGATACATCAAAGACAATGGTGGTATTGACACTGAAGAATCTTATCCATACAAAGCTGAAGATGAAAAATGCCACTACAAGCCAGCCAACAGCGGCGCCACTGATCGTGGATTCGTAGACATCGAATCAGGAAATGAAGAACAGTTGAAAGCTGCAGTTGCCACAATTGGCCCAATTTCCATTGCTATAGATGCCAGCCATGAAACATTCCAACTTTACTCTGATGGAGTCTACTATGATCCACAATGCAGTTCCCAAGAATTAGACCATGGTGTTCTTGTTGTTGGTTATGGCACAACTGAAGATGGAGTGGACTACTGGTTGGTAAAGAATTCTTGGGGTGAAAGCTGGGGACAGGGAGGTTACATCAAAATGGCCAGAAACCGCGACAATTCCTGTGGAGTTGCGACACAAGCTAGTTATCCCCTTGTTTAAGTTTTGATTTTTAAGTTTTTGTGAATGTCAATTTATTAAAAAAAAATAATGTTAAATGGCTGTGTACCATTGTATATGCTCAATGTATTACCTGCTAAAATAAAAAACAATTTTTTACTTATGTTTTATTTATTTATTTTGCAAAAAATTTGTGTACATCATGATCCTAAATAAAATTTACATACAAACTGTATTTATAAAAATATTAAAATTTCAACGTTGCGACTTAATCAAAATTTAGCATCCCTCCCCACAGCCTCAGCTATACTTTTTAAGCCATCTTGTTTCAGGAGATCGTCTAATTCGCTTTTAATTTTTGTGACAATTGGTGGTCCATCATAAACCATTGATGTATAAATTTGAACAACAGAAGCTCCCGCTTTAATTTTTTCATAAGCATCTAATCCAGTTGAGATTCCACCCACGCCTAATTAACAAATACATGTTAACATATATTTAACATTTGATGGATATCATATACCTATAATTGGAATTTTACCCTGGGTAAGCTCTCTCATCTCGGCAATCATTGTGGTTGACATATTTTTTAGTGGTTTGCCACTTAATCCACCTGTCTCTTCTTTACTTGACTCATTCATCAACGAATCAGGCCGTTCCACCGTCGTATTTGAGATAATAAGACCATCAACCGCACAATCTGGTCTCATCAGAACTTGAGCGATATTTCTTCTTTCTTCAAAACTTAAATCAGGAGCCAATTTAATAAGTAGAGGTGGTTTCTCTTTTAAACTGTTTCTGGCGCTGACCGCTGCACACAGTAACTTTTGAAATATTTCTTTACTCTGCATGTTTCTCAAACCAGGAGTATTCGGACTAGAAAAGTTTTGTCACGAGATCGTATGTAAATGGTATGTGTGGATAACAAACCTGCTTATATTTATTACTAGATAATCAGCAATGGGGCCAAACTTTTTAATGCCCAAAATGTAATCATTTATAGGATCGGGAGACAATTTATTTTTACCTAAGTTAACACCCAATACACCATCAAAGCCCATTTTTTTAATCTCTTTTATTCGTTCATAGACAACATCATGACCATCACTGTTAAACCCATATCTAAAATTTAACATGTATAAAATAATTATTGTAATTGCAGTATTAGTGTATTTATAAATAATATTAATGATATTCAATCAATTTTCTTCACTAAATAGCAATGTCAATAATATTCCATATAAATAAATTATTATAAGTTATTAATTTCCAAATTGAACATTTTGTAGGCTTGTTTTGTAAGGTTTTTTAGTTTTGTCTTGATATCATACAGAAATAAAACAACAGCAACACAACTATTAATCTAAGTTAATTAAAAAATTAATATTTTTTTATTAGTTAATAGATAATTTATTTTTATACATTAGATCATCCAATTAGATTTAAATTCTGAATAATTTTAGTTGTTCAATAAAATTATTCCAGTATTATCAAATACTTATACATCAATGAAACAATAAAACTTAAATCTTACAGGCAATAATAGATAATATATTTTTATTCATTAGATTATCCAATTAGATTTAAATTTTGAATAATCTTAATTGTCCAATAAAATTATGCAAAATAATTATACATTAATTAAACAATGAAATTTGGTAAACTTTAATTTCAACATGACAATACTTTGGTAAAAAGAATTAGTATTGTTAAACAAATGAATATAAGCTTTGTCATCACATATAAAGGGATTACCTATTTATTACAGCTTTGTCCTCATTAAGTCGGAAAACTCTTGGTTTTTCATTACCTGGCTGTGGAAGAGGTGTTACAGAACCTATTTCAATAAACCCAAAACCAATGTCTCTCAACCCAAGCACAGCTTCCCCATTTTTATCAAATCCTGCTGCAATACCTAACGGATTTTTAAATGTTTTGTTAAACAATTCAATTTTCTGAAATAGTATCAGTGTATTTTAATTTTGACAAGCAAATTAAACAAACCAATGAGTTTGGGTCTTTATATACTGCCTTAGGTAATAATCTATGCTTGCTGCAAAATATTGCCAAATTATGTGCCTTCTCTGGGTCTAGTAAATGTACAGCAGGCATCACAACATTTTTGTAAAAACCGTCTTCGTTTCTGTAAAAGCTAATTCCTGCGTATGTTGTATACGCACTGGCAGTCAGAATGATCATGGAACGCAATTTTCTCTAAAAAGATATAAACGTACATGTGCATGGATGTTAATTAAATATACTTACTGCTGAATTCATTTTGTATTGTACTTCAATTTGAAATGTTTACGTAGTTATTCTTACGCACAGACGGTACAGACTACCAACTGTTTTAGGTTAGAATTTGGTGAAGTTTTAGGAAATTTTGTTTTTCGGGAATATTTGATTTTTAACTTTTGAACTACACTTTCATTACCTTTTTTGTCAAGAGTTTTGAAAAAAACTACCATTTATATTTGATTGGAAACTGCTTAATGTGTGCATTTATGAAATAAAACAACTTATTATTAAAATAATTTAGCTTATATATTGGGATGTAACATAATACTCAACATACATTTGTTTTTCATCAGAATTAATAACTAATTGTAAACCAAGTAGACCAGATTCTCCTGTGGATATTGCAATCTTATTTGCATAATGCATTACCTTAAGTATTTGTCTTATATTAGAAAAACTATATGTTGCAGTGACTGTTTTTTTACATTGAAACATTGTAACACTTTCTGAATGTTTGGATATATTTACTTCAGACTCCCCCTAAAATAACATAAATAAATAATTAATTAAGTAATACAAATAAAGCAATTAATACTTACAGCAGTACCAGAGGTGCAAATTGTAACATAGGGGGGGTCAGGACTAATAGTTAGTTTCATTTCATCTGCTGAATTGTCTAGTCTATTTAAGATTTCAAAAAATATATCTGCATTTATAACAACCTTATTTAAATTGCATTCATCAGCAAGCCCAATATCATTGAAATCTTCTACATTCATTGTGTGTATCTCACAGTCAACAGTTATATTTTCTTCTGGATGACTTATTCTACAATTATTTTATAATTATTTATACTGCAAATATTCAAATGAAACAACTAACAATAAACTTAATGGTGACCCTACACTTTTATATGAAAGTTTTAAACTAGGATTTCCATCATCACCAAAAATATTTAGTACTTCAGTAAGTGTTTTCAAGTTTATTTTAAACATAATATCTTCTTTATCATCTATTTGATACATTGAGAATAAATTGCAAGGCACATAAGCAGAAGTTTCAATACATTTCATTTCTTCCAAGGTAACTTTCAGTCCCTGTTCCATAGGACGTATAATTGAAAACTGAAAACGGATAAATAAAAACAAATGAAATTATCTAATTGTAATTGTAATACATCTTTGAATGAAATCGATTTAAGAACATTATGTACAATTTTGTAATCTGTTATTTCTGCACAAAATAACATGATAAAGATTAAGAACTTCAAAGTAGAACTTGTTTTCTTGAATATAACAACAGACACATCAAAAACTATATACACTTGAAGAACGTTTTCAAAATCATAATAAGAGTGAAGTTTGTTTCCTAAGATGAAAACATTATAGATATACAAATATTTGCTCTAGTAATATTATCATAATTTACTGTCAAGATTATCTAAACAATAACTAACAATTATTCTATTTTATTTTGCATAGAAAGAAGGAAATATTATCATATAGTATTTATTACATGTCTATTTTAGTTGATGACAAATGATATTGGCCGACCTGCGCAGATTTCAAACATTGTGGAAGAAGACAAGTAACCACTAATAAGAAAAATTTTCTTAAAGAAAGTAATACATATTGGAAAATGGCAAGCATGGAAGGCAATAATAGAAGGATTACCGAAAAAATCGGTTTTATTGGTGGCGGAAATATGGCCAAAGCTATATGCGAAGGCATAGTTTCTCAAGGTATATCTATTTATTTAATAGAATTATTCATATTATCAATTTTGTACACTAACACATATTCTAAAATTTTTTTTAAAGGTCTGATAAGTTATTCGCAAGTATATGTATCAACGTTAAGGTCAGAAAGTGTGGATGTTTGGATACAAAAGGGGGCAAACGGTACTACTTGTAATGGAACTGTTGTTGAAGAAGCAGATGTCATTTTTCTAGCAGTAAAACCTCATATTCTTCCTGAAGCAATTGCTAGCATAATGGATTACAACAATAGAAAAGATAAGCCTATGAAGTCAAAATTGTTTGTGTCTGTACTGGCTGGTATTACAATTTCTCAGCTTGAGCGAGTAAGTGTACTTTTTTTGGCTTCCTATTACACTGAATGTACATAACTTTTAGGCATTTGCTTTTATGGAAAATAGGATAATTAGAGTTATGCCAAATACTCCAATGATGGTGGGTGAAGGATGTACTGTATTTTGTCCAGGTCAAAGGGCTACTCCTGGGGATATTATATTGGTGAAATCAATACTGGAGGTTTCTGGTGTCTGTAAACAGGTGCCAGAATCCTTAATCAATGCAGTGGGAGCATTAGCTGGTAGCGGACCAGCTTATGTAAGTAAAATGTTATAAATGTTAGAGCAAGTACAATAATATTTTTCAGGTTTATTTGGTTATTGAAGCACTAGCAGATGGGGGTGTGAAAATGGGAATTCCCAGAGAAATGTCAGTACAATTTGCAGCACAGACTGTTTTGGGAGCTGCCAAAATGGTATTGGAATCTGGTAAACACACTGGTCAGCTGAAAGATGAAGTTTGTTCTCCAGGAGGTACAACTATTACTGGAATCCACGCTCTAGAAAGAGGCGGTGTTAGGTTCGTATAAAAATATATTAAAAATCATTTGGTACAATTTTTATTTCTAGGGCTGCACTAATAGATGCCGTTGAAGCTGCTGCTAAAAAATCGGCGGAATTAGGTGAAAAGAAACCCCAGTAATAATGTTAACAAATACTTAGTAATATTAGATATTCCAAATAATTTTATTAGTATTAGATATGGATCATTGTCAAAATAACTTAATAACTAAGGACAGTAAAATTTTATTTATCATTTTTTTTAATTATTTGGACATTAAAAATCATCTTCACATATCAGACCAAGTGTTTTATACCATCTATTGTTAGTAAATTATGGAAACACAACCAAAATAATGAGTATGTATCAATATCTTGTACAATTGGTACTTACAATTAAGAATGCTTGAATGACAATACATTATAGATTTCAATAATATCTTTAGGGAAAGTAAATGTGGCAATATGAAATGTCTTAAATATTGTTTAACCAATAATCAGTATAATCTAGTAATATCATTACATTTTCATTCTTTCATTATTGTTAACACATGTGTAATATTTGTATATATTATTATTATTAAGACATTTAAGCAATATGTGTATAGGTAGACTGGAAAGTTTGTTACAAATAAATATTATTTAAAATCTAAAATGTTTTTTTATCAAATAAACTATATACTAAACTAATAAATTTGCGCACATGTTTTTATTTAAAATAAATATTGTAAAGTAATAAAGAAAAAATAAAATATATTTAGATATAACTACATTTGCATAATAAACGAAAATACGCAGATATTTACCTGGAAACGCAATCTAAATTTAATTATTACATCATGTTACAATAAAATTTGAAACAGAAAGTTTTATGTTATTGTATGTTGACATTGCATAATATTGTATGACACTTACATTTGTTTAATTAATTTTTAAATTTCTATTTTAATAGGGTATTATAGATTTGGTAAATCAAAAATTTCTTAGACATTTGTGCTACGTCCAACTGTCAATAACCTAACAAAATAACCTACATTTGAGACAATAATAATTTTAATGTGTTCAATGATTTTTTGTGGTTTTAAACCATTCTTTTTAAATACGGGGTGAGTATTATAACCTATATAATGTGTATCAAATAAACTTGTCATGTATTTTAATATATGTATACTTATTCTATTAATAAATAAACTATACTATTAACTGCTTTAAAATGTGATTGTTGTACTGTTTTATATGATATAAATTGGATACTTGTTAACTCATTTAACAAGATAAAAATATATAAAAATAAAAACATGCCTACATTTTTATTATTAATTTAATTATGAGTATTGACTGTCTATTAATAACTAACAATAAAATAAAATAATAAACTAAAACAAATTCAGAAATTTAAAAATAATTATACAATTTTAATTTTCTTTAAATCTATTAAAACTTGATACTCAATGAACCTTTATTACAATCTTAGATTTGTTTAGTTTTATATGAACTAGTTGTAATGTAATCTATCAATGTATTAAAATAAAATTCAAATCTATTAGAGGTGTTTTCTGGGTGGCACCCTGTTAAAAATGGCAACACTGTATACTACTGTCAAATGGGAATTTATCGATGTCATTTCAGTACTCGATGTAATTATTTATAAATATACAACATGTTCTTGTGTTAAAATGACATAATAGAATTAACATATTATTAAAAGTCAAATATGGTGGCAGCTTTGTTATTATTATTATTATTTGGAAATTTGCAACGAGGAGATGGACAAGGTTTCTGCGGTCCTTATAACGGTAAAATTTGCAAGAAATATGTTGATAACACGAAAAATGTGTGGTACAATAACTCCGGAGGATACGAAAACGAAGAAATTACAAGTAAATTATGGCAAGAAATATTAATAACTTATGAAGAGCCATGTAGAAGTGCTGCAGAAAATTTACTTTGTACCTATGCTTTTCCTGAATGTAATGTTGATCAACCCTTGCCTTTGTGCTATGAAGACTGTGTAGCTGTTAAAGAATTATTCTGTTATAAAGAATGGGCATTCATTGAGGAAAAAAAGAAAAGTGGTGTTATTATACAATCCAGAGGACATTTTCGATTACCTGATTGTAATGAATTGCCTAAACATAATAAAGAGTCTAAAAATGTGACATGTGCTTATGCAGGTTTGGTTGATATGAAACCAGATGAGGTAACTTATGATTGTGTGAAAGGCCGGGGTAGATTTTATCAAGGAAAAGTAAACATGACCAGTAATGGAATACCTTGTCAAAGATGGGATTCACAAATCCCCCATTCTCATAATTCACCTCCAAACATATTTCCAGAGTTAAAAGATTCTGAAAACTACTGTAGAAATGCTGGAGGGGAGGAAAAACACCCATGGTGTTTTACAACTAATTCTGAGTTTCGATGGCAGTATTGTGACATTCCAAGGTGCTTAAACTCATCTGTGGAGGATGGTGGAAATAAAAGAATTGTTATGGACAAGTTTTTAAATCCAACTTCAATTATTCTTTTATCTTCAGCTGGTTTACTTTTAATAACAATGCTTCTGCTCCTTGTATTGGTTGTACAACAGGTATATCGTCGTCATCATGTTCTTGGATACAATAGTCCTCAAACTGAAGAAGTAAATATTGATTTGGATAAATTGCCTAGCAATGTAGCATATCATCGACATGGAGTGGCATTGAATCCAAAATTAGAAAAGTTAGAATTCCCCAGAAATGACATAATTTACATACGTGATTTAGGACAAGGAGCATTTGGAAGTGTTTTCCAAGCTAAAGCTCCTGGTTTAATTGCTACTGAAGAATTTACAATAGTTGCTGTCAAAATGTTAAAAGATGATGCATCTGAGGATATGCAAGATGATTTTGAAAAAGAAGCTTGTCTTTTGGCAGAGTTTGATCATCCAAACATAGTGAAGTTGTTGGGAGTATGTGCTGTAGGAAGACCAATGTGCTTACTATTCGAATATATGGGTAAAGGAGACTTAAATGAATTTCTTAGACAATGCTCACCAAGCAACTATGTTGTGCGCAGTGTTGTTGATGGAGAATATCCAAATAGAGAAATTTACAAAGATGTTCATTTGACCCATTTGGATCAAATAAATATTGCACTTCAGATTGCTGCTGGGATGGTTTATTTATCAGACAGGAAATTTGTGCACAGAGATTTGGCTACAAGGAATTGTTTGATTAATGAAGAAATGGTTGTTAAAATTGCTGATTTTGGGCTTTCTCAAAAAATTTATTTACAAGATTATTACAAAGGCAGTGACAGGGATGCTATCCCTGTTAGATGGATGCCATTAGAAAGTATTTTGTATAATAAATATACACCTGAATCTGATGTTTGGGCATTTGGAGTATGTTTATGGGAGATCTTCTCCTTTGCATTACAACCTTATTATGGAATGACTCATGAAGAAGTTATAAAGTACTTAAAGGATGGCAATGTTTTACAAAGCCCAGATTCAACCCCTGCACCAGTATATGAAGTTATGAAAGAATGTTGGGCACAGAAACCAATTGACAGACCTACATTTCGAACAATCCACCAGTTGCTTACCAATATCCATACAAACATGCTTTCAATGCCAAATCATTAAATTTTTATCCTTAATATTAATGTAAAATGGAATATACTATATAATTACAGAGCTATAAATTTATTATTGTATGACAATAATAGTCACAATTATCTCATTTTGTGGTTCAATTGTATTGTATGTTCTATTAATGAAAGTAAATGTATCTAATTTTTTGTGATACATGTCATGTCCATATTTTATGAATGTTTTGTGTAAGTGAAATTTCCTTTAGACTGGATGTATTCATTTATAATAGGAATAAGGCTAAAAGACTGTATTTTTTTCCAAAAATATTAACAATGATGTCTAATTATTCCAAGTTTAGTATTGTAATGAACATTTTTACCTCTCCACTGTTTCATGTGATTTTTATACAGGGCATAGTAATGTATTTAATGTTTCTAAAATGATAAAGTAGTCAATATGGTGTAAAGAAATTGAAACAGTTTGCAGCTCACTTGAAACATTAAATAACATTTTTCATGTTCAATTTATACTGTTGTTGACAGAATTTCGTGTTTATTAAGTTCCTTTTATATTCATCTGATTCTACCAAAAATTAGGTTAAGGTTTTAGATAAAATTTGAAGTTTAGTTTTATATATTTTTTAACGTTTAAATAAATTTTGTATTGAAATTCAATTTTGTTTGATTATTTGAAATTTTCTTTCAGAAATGTTAATTTGATTAGAACTAGATTATATTCGAGTAGTCCTGGAAAAATTTCAAAAAAAATTGGTTTTATTGGTGATGGCAGTATGGCAAAAGCCATTTGTAAAAGTATTCAAGGAAGAGGTACGTTAAATATTACTTTTATTCAGAGAAAATCTGACGAATTCAGTTAATATCAATGTACTAAAACACTTTTACATAAAAATGGACAAATAGTATATTTTCATAGGCATTCAGTTATTTTTAGTAAAAATTATTTGAAAATTCAGTCAAAGAAATTAGAAAAAAGGACTCGACATAGCAATATCATGCTTATTTTTTATTTGTAGGCTTAATAGACTATTCTCAAACATATGTGTCAAGTCCCTATATTAAAAATTTGGATTCTTGGAAGAAACTGGGATCAAACGTGACTACGGACAACGCGGTTGTTGCGAGTGAGGCAGATCTGATTATTCTTGCTGTAAAGCCGCACATGCTTAAAGAAGCGATTGATACCATGTCGAAAAGTTCATTACAAAGTAAAATAAAAAATAAATTGTTCATGTCTATTTTAGCCGGGTTGACAACAAAACATCTTGAATATGTGCGTAAAATTTTTATCAAGTTAAAATATAGAATTACCTAAATTTGTATATTCTTACCTTACATTATTTTAGATGCTATGTAGATTTGAAGGTTCTCGAGTGGTTAGAGTAATGCCAAACACCCCAATGCTTGTAGGTGAAGGGTGTACGGTATATTGCGCCGGCTCAACTGCCACAGAAGACGATTTAACTTTGGTGCATAAAATTTTAGAAGTAACCGGAGTATGCGAAAAAGTGCCGGAACGAATGATAAATGCAATCGGTGCTGTATCCTCCAGTGGACCAGCCTTTGTGAGTAATTTCGCTACATTTATAAATATTTAATTAATCGAATTAATTCCGTAAAATGACCGACATTGAAGTTAAATAATTTTCAGAAATATTTAATTAATATTTCGTTTTTTCATTAATTATAGGTATATTTATTTATTGAGGCATTATCAGATGGTGGAGTAAAAATGGGTTTACACAGGAAAATGGCAACAGAATTTGCTGCTCAAACTGTCATGGGATCTGCAAAGATGGTACTGGAAACTCAGAAGCATATGGGCACATTAAAAGATGAAGTTTGTTCTGCTGGTGGTCAAACTATAGCCGGGATCCATGCTCTGGAGAGAGGAGGTGTAAGGTAGTTACTAATGCATCTCACATTAAATATTTAAAATGCATTGTTTTATTTCAATATTCTAATTATTTAATTAAATAATATTTCTTTTCACAGGAAATGTTCTTTGAAACTATGTGGGAAGAACTTCAAAGAGATTCAAAGAACATTTCCATGTTAAAAACTAAATTAGGTAATTTCTAATAATTTAATTAGGGGTGCCGTGATGGACGCTGTTGAAGCCACTGCACTTAGGGCGTTTGAGTTAGGAGAAGAAAATAAATAACTAGCAGGCGAAGTTCTTCATGTATTATTTATATTATTAAGAACAAATTTCTGTTTTCATTATCTGCTCTTTAAAATTAGAAAATAAAAAAATGATAATCAGTATTTATAGTCATTAACATGTATTTTAGAGGAATAAAATATTTTTTTTGTGGCTAGTATTATTATATTCATAAAACACATGCGAAATTAAGCGACCTGTCGATATTTATTATATATTAAACTTGATGTATCATGAATGATGAAAGATAAGATATTAATTTAATCTCTATTAATTTCAACATGACTCACGCTGTTGTGGATCTGGCAAACTTTTGTATGAGATATTTAAAATGGAACCAACAGTTTATTTTCTTCCTATAGCAGTTGTTTATTTTTTATGTGCATTTATAATGACAATTCTATTTGAAAAAGGAAAATGGCAAACAATGAGCATGCTTAAAAAAGGTAAGAACATGATTAATAATTAAATAAGTTATTTTTAGTTTCAATAAAATACTTTTTAGGATATTACTTTGTGTTATGGAAAGGTTATTACATAGGAATTCCACCGAATCTCATTGAAAGTGGTAAGATTATTAATATTTAATTATTTAACCTCAGCACTAATTTTGAAAAACAACTCATTACAATAGCAAAAAACGTATTGTAGGTGATTGTATAACAGTACTGAGTGACATTTATCAAGGAAGATTTTAATCTACAACTGGTTTAATCATGAGATTAGTTTACACTGAAAGAATACTAAGCATAAGAAATACTCATATAAGGTACAAATTAGAATAAAAGCAGTATATAAATGTAAATATTTAATAATTAATAAAGAATATCTATGAATCCACACTTATTACACCAATAAACTGTTTTCAATGGTATACATAGTTTTAAGCTTTAAACAAGAGAATTTTCAATAAAATTCGTGATTAATTAACTTGTTTAAGATAATAATATCCTAATACATATTATGGTCACAAATCTTGTGTTAGAAAACTCAGACTGATTTTAAGTATAAGTAGTTCATAATTCATCTCGTACCTATTGATATATTCTAAAAATTTATTATTGTACATGCATGTTATTCATCAAATAATACTATGATTGGATTCTACAACCTTCAGGTTAATTAATTGGAATGTGAATAAAACTTATACAATGTAGAAACCACGTTATATTAATTAAAAATAATATATTTAACAAAAATAACTTATTCTTACATTACTTAGTTGTGCCAAATGCCTGGTACTCCACACACCTTGATGGATCAGTTGGATAGTATTCTTGACATTTAGTCATTAGTCTTTTAAGGGCTTGTATATATTTTCTTTGAGTTTCGTCATTCATTACGTGCGCCACATTTTTGGAGAAAATCTTTTCTCTGCCTGTACGGGCGTGTATACCAACCATGGTTACACCAATTGGCCAAGGCGCATTACCAATTGCCATTTGAAGGTAAGCATCACTAGCCTTAAAATTTAAACTATTTTATTTATAAATATTTAATACCATTAAATTTTACCTTTAGATAATTACGATTAAGAAGGTGGACTACAATCTCAGTTAAACTTTCCAAAATATCTTCTGGTAATGTGAAAGACTTCAATTTTCTAAGTAATGGTTTAAGATAATCTTGAGTTTGTTTATGAGTTGCACCGGCCAGCTTTCCTTTGGTACCTGATTTTTCCTCCGCTGATCTATTCTGCAATTGTTCGCTCCATTTCGCCAATATTAACTGAAATAGAAAATTTGAGAAAATTAAGTGACTCTTCGATTTTGTTCTGAGACTTGAGTTCCTATTTAGATTTATCATGAAAGTTGAGAACTTTCATAGTAAGCAGTATTATTATATATTATTGTGACATTTTAGACATACATGTAAATGTAAAAAAGTTTGATATCAATTTAAATTAATATTGTATCACGCAATATGTATTTTTCACGGGGTAAATAATTTTAAATATCAATATATTGACGCATTATAAAAAATTGAAAATTATGTTGATTAATTTATTTTTTAGATTTTTATACATATGTTTTATAATTATATGAATCATATAAGATAGAAGTGAGGAACTAATTTCAAATGATAAATAGACATTATCATCATTTATCTAATCAAACTGTGTAACAAAATCTGAACAGTTGTTGAAAACAATATGGATATATGTTCCATTTTAGTTACTTGCTTTATAATTTCTGGTACAATCCTTGGGATTTACACTAGTATTAGAAGATTTTATTTAACACTACAAATTAAGAAATCAGGTTTGGCAATATTACAAAATAACATTTTTGTGTAATTCTTATTATTGATCGTTATCATAATATTTAATATTTTAGGACGTCTTATAACAATAACACCCTTGGTAGCGGCATTAATCGCATCGAGACAACAAGAAACAAGGCGATTATGGGTATCACCAGCCACAGGTACTTTTGGAAATAAGAAAATATTGATTTTAATATTGATAATAATTCATAAATTATAAATATTCATTTTAGGGTTACCACCCCCTCCAGCTTATAATTCACAATCAATTCCTCCACCAGCATATACCACACAAATTGAAGGAATACAATCAAATGCTGAACTTCCACCACCCTACTCTACCAATTCTAGTGTACATGAAATTTAATTTAATTTTGAAAATGTATACATTTTATAATATATTTAATGTTTAAGTAAATAAAATAACTTATTTACAAAACTCCAATGAAATATTTTAGAATAATCAAATTTTTATTCTTAAATAAGATATTAGAATTAAATATGCATATGCATATAAGTTATATTTTGCAAATGATGAGATTAATTTTATGATTTTTTTTTAAATAACTGTTACACACATCTTATAAAAAATAAGAACTTACTTGTATAAAATGTACTATGACTGTCATATCATGTTCCTTATCTCCTCTACCCATCTTTTTGGCCATTTCTCCAATTTCTTCATGACTTTTAATAACTTCCTCCTGCTTACTTTTTGATTTATTGTCCAATTTGGAGTCATCAGCAGAAGTTAATAATTCATCTAAATAAGCTTGATCCACTTGTTCCATTGCTTCTTGAAAATCATTTCGAAAGCCCTACAAAAACAATATATAGCATATTCTCAAATTAAAATTTATTGTAATCATTACTTTATTGACTTCAGGTTCTAATAACTCTAGTTTTCTTAATCTTTTAAAAGTATCCAATTCTGTTTCACCAAACAATATTATGGGCTCTCCCCTATCACGCAGCCTAGCCATGACTTCTTTGAATGGTAAATTACTTTGAACATCAGCCTCAGATGCAGAATCTGAAAATTACAGTGAGGAGGTGTGCTTTGTACAAATGATATTGCTTTACCTGTGTTTGAAGTTGTCACTTTGTTTGTTTCCTCTTTGACTAGAGAGTATTTTTGATGATATTCATCTTTTTCTTTAGCAATTAGTTCCCCTCTTTTAAAGTATTTCTTATCAGACCCCTACAAAACTAAAGAGTTGATTTCAAACTAAAGCAAATTACAAAATTACAGACAAGTAGTTCCTTCTCCTCCAAGAGTTTTCGTTTTCTTGCAATTTCTGCCTTTAATATGTCCATTGTGGTTAACTTATGTAAAGTATAATAATCATTAAAATGCCTACGATATTAATAACAAACAAAAATTATTGTGTATTTAAAATTCGACGATGTATTCAATTAGGTTAAGGTTATTTATTTATTTTCTTCGTTTCCTATTTTTCAGTGTCGCCAACATAAAAAACATCACTTTGATGTATACTTTTGACAAACAAATAATTTTACGTCAAAATCACCTAAAAGATTACAGTTACGGAAATAACATTAAAAAATTTTAAATTGGTGAGTTAGAAATAAAATATAAATTTTAATATGCCAAGTTGTTCCGACTGAATCGGCAGCCATTATAAAATAACATATTTTTTTGAATTTCCGACAACGAAAAACTTACAGATTTTTTTTCAACATTCGATACCGCTGTCATACCATATTCCAAAACCGGAAAATAATTTGTAAGTGGGAACACAGAATATCTTATCCGAGCAGAAAGATTTCTATCTACAACATTATAATCATTCGTAAATACGCTTAGGTGTGCTGTTAAAACTTGCCAGTGAAAATGACTACAAACCAAAACTTCAAGGTGAGATCTGTATATACATTACGTTAGTTATACCCTATTTGTAATAATATTGTAATTTAGCCGTCCGAAGGGAAACGTGAGGAATTTAGAAAATACCTAGAAAAAAATGGGGTTATGGATGCCTTAACAAAAGTATTAGTTAGTTTGTACGAGGAAGTAGAGAAGCCAGAAGATGCTTTACTGTATCCTTTAAACAAAAATTATTCATATTTTCTTATAAGATATGTATCATATACATTTTTCTTAATTATGTACAGTTTTATACGCGACAAGCTTGCAATCCAAGCTGGAATTGAAACCTATGACCAGCAATCTGAGAAAATTAGGGAGATGGAGGGCAAAATAACGGAACTAGAAGAAACTATAGTGCAATTGAAGAATGCAGCTGCAGAAGCTGAAGCTACAGTTGCTGTAGTAGAAGAGGGTGCAGAACCAGAGATGGATCCAGATTTCCAGATATCACCACCAGAGGGTGAAACTGAAGCAGAGGCACTTCCACCACCAACAGAAAGTACTGAGGCTCCACCGGAATAATTTTTAATTTTGTTTACTTAACTTTACACAGCCAGAGTTTATTTTTATTTAGAGAAATACTTTATGTTCCTTTTCTAATATACGTTGTGATTACATTATTTTAAGTTTTTGAAATTGATTTGTTGAATGTTTGTTTTCTGTTTTAATTAACAGAGGATTTGTTAATTTTTTTTTTACGTTTTTTGACCACACACTCTATGAGTAAATTAATACATTCCTGTTAGATTCTAGAAAATAGAATAATCAGTACTTGGCCTTATAAACGAACTTTCAAAATTGAAATGTTCAAAAGTTGTTTCTTGATAAATATTCTTGTACTTTTATGCAACCATTATCAATAGCATTTTAGCCTAATTTATATGCAGGTGTTTCTAAGGAATATTTATCTAGAAAAAGCTTTGGTAATATAAGCATTTGTTCTGTACCTATTGAAATTATATGGAGAGTATTATCTTTTTCACTAAATATATTAATGTGCAATTATGTTTTGTTTGTTTTTTGCCATTATATCCCTTGGTCATACCAAATTACAATTATATGCTTTTTTAAACCCTTTGATATATACGTAAGTTTTTATTAATATCAAAGGGATTAAACTTTAAATATAAAATATTAAATAGATGTATGAGAAAAAAATCTTAAATAAATTTAAAAAAAATGGACTAGAAAAAATATATTAAATAGGATAAGCTAGGGGAAGGTCTTACTCTGATGTTAATGATTCTCATATTTCCATTTTAGGTTTGTAAATTTTAAATCTTTTAAATAAATATGACGACATTTGATTGAATTTATATTTTTTATAGAATTTTTTTATGTGAAATGTAGTTTTAGGTATTAAACAAGTTTGTTTAAAAAGTATATTTATTAACTAAATATTTGATGCTTAATATAAATTGAAATCAATTCAATAATAATGACAGAAAGTATATAATTTTTATTCATGTATGAGGTTTAAATGATTAATAAATATGTATGTGGTGTTATTAAAAAGCATAGTTATTAAATGCAACACATATTCAAAAATTAAAAAATTGATAAATAGTGATTGTTTTGAGTTATTTGCTGGCTGCTGCTTTTGCTGCTTGGCGTCTTTTTACATCCCAATTAAAAACTCTTGCCATATTTACTTCTGTAGTTGTAAACTGATCCCTAAAATGAAAAGATTCATAACAATCAATAAATACAATTTGGAAATAACTACCTTAAAAAGTCAAGGTCATGCTCGACATATCCTAAATTTCTTGTAGCAGCAGAAATATTTTGAGAGAGTAATTTCTTGGCATCCTCCAGTTCATATTCAAGCATGACATTCGCACCTAGCCATAAACATACATGTTCTGTAGGAGGCACAAGTGCTTTCGCAAACACTTGATCACTTAATAAGAATTGAGTTTCAAATTCATCTTTTTGTTGTTCAAGTTTTTCAATTGTACTGAGGGATCGTTTCAAATCAGGTACTTGACTTAATAATCGTCTCTTCTTAGCCAACAAATTAATTTCCATTAATTTGTACTTTGCATGTTGGCTGTCTAATTTTTTCAATGCCTCGTCCACGTTACCATTATTTTCAGCTCTTGCCATATATGAATCTACATCTTCCTGTAAAAATAAAATTCATAAGGCCGATTGAGGTTAAGAAAGATATTGGAAAACATGTGAAACAAGAAACTTACTACAAATTCGGCTTCTGGGATGCCAGCATACGACTTCTTATCTCCAAGTTCTGTGTTATTCTTGTCTTCCATGATAATAATATTCCGATAATTAAACCAGAGGACTTTTACGAAATTAAATTGAGTACTGTCACAGAGAAGAAGAAGAAACTGTAAAATTCTTTAGGTCTCTATGGATAGCTATTTAACATACAGACATCCAGTTTAATAGATAACTACTGTATTCTGTATTTATGGTTCAGAGAAGGGCCAATAATTTTATTTTCATTGAAAAATTTTGTATTTTAAAAATCAAAAGGTATCAAATTTCAACTTCAAATATTCAGCATGGTTGACCTATATAACCACTACATAATCAGTAAGATGCACTTAGCTTTAATTTTATCAACAGCATATTTATTTTAATTTTATAAAATAAAAGAATCTCAAATTTTAAACTCAAGTAAACAAAATATCTATGGTATAGTATTCTATCTTTTAACATTTTTTCTGTGGTCAAATTTGATACTAGATGACGCTAAAAAGCACAAGGTTTTCTATGTTCAGCGCAGTCTGACCAACAAAAACTATATATATTATCGTCAATTGTCATATTGATTGTTAATTTAAAATATAATTTATAAAATAATTGAATATGAGCAAAATATGGAAATGTATCTGAGTTTAGTTGTGATTTTTATAATCTATTGTATCTTATTATTTTTTGACATGTTTTTTAAAGTACGTATTACATTTTGTTTAATAATTTTAAAACAATAGGTATTTGTTTTTAGACTTGTGCACATTATCCATACATTCGATTTTTGGACGGAACAGGATTTAAAATTAAACCACTACAAATTGACTGGACTACTAAAGCTTTCAACAGGCTTTTAATTAGATTTGGCAACAAACATCCATGGTTTTGGGAAGTTTGGTTTACATTAGGGTTGTATGTGAGCTTGGTCCTCCTTCCTATTTCAACTTATTATCTATTCACTTCATTCTTTCAAAATTTTAGTTCTTCGGTTTCAAGTAATGTTATAACAATAGAGCCAATTGTTCCTGGAATTAATTTACCATTATCTGAGCTGGGTTATTACAGTTTCAGTCTAGTTTTGTGTAGTATAGTTCATGAGGCAGGCCATGCCTTGGCTGCAGTAAGGGAAAATGTAAATTTAGAATGTGTGGGAATTAATATAATCTTTATACTGCCAATTGCATATGTAATACTAGGAACAGAAAAATTATTCTCTTTAAAAAATAATAAGATTTTAAAAATATTATGTGCAGGGGTGTGGCACAATATTGTGTTAAGTTTGGTAGCTTATTCATTATATTTGTTACTGCCACATTTATTTTCATTTGTTTACCATGTTAATCAGGGGGTGACTGTAACTCAAATTTCAAAGTTTTCGCCTTTACTTGGACCTCGAGGCCTTAAAGTCGGTGATGCAATAACTAAAATTAATGATTGTGAAGTTTATAATGAAGAAAGTTGGGTCAATTGCATTAAATCAATACACACTCGAAAATCTGGTTTTTGTGTACATACCGATATCGTTCATGATTTAGATGAAAGTATACCTTTAAAACACCTTGACAATGGATACTTGGATTGTTGTAAACCAGATAAACAAAATTTCTGTTTTGAAAATGTGGATAGTGTTTCTTCAGATGGTATTTTAAAGATGCCTAGCCATGTATGTTTGCCAGCACGAACAATTGTGGAGAAAACTGTCCATTTTTGTTCATTTGAGCCACATGAGTGCCCTGACGACTTATTCTGTTTTAGACCACTAATAGAAAATTATACAAATTTGTTTAAAATTGTAAAGAGCGATAATTCAAATGTTATATATTCTGGGCCTGTATTAGATGTATATAGAACAGTTGATATTTCTCCATTTATAATAAACCTCATATTTAATACTACTTTCATAGCAGATGTTACTATGAAAGTTTTGAAATATATAACTATATTTTCTTTGGGTTTAGCAATTATCAATGTAATACCTTGTTGGTTTATGGATGGTCAATACATTATAAATATTCTAGGGAGTATTGGTTTATTAAATAGTCTAGGCAAGAAGAAAACACAATTGTCTGTATTTTTAATAACTACTTTATTTACATTTGTATTAATCTTTCATTGTTTATTTAATTTATGGAAAATGTTAGCTTCATGAAAACAATGTTTGACATATTTGTATAAATAAATTTTAAAGAGTTAATTAATTAATTAATATTACCTATTATTTTGCTAAACTTAAACTATTCTCAAGTTCCCTTAAACATCTTTCACCATATTTTAAATACATTTTAATAGTTATTTCATCAGTATGATGTGCATTCATCCTAAAATCCCTTCTGGCCCACTCCTTTAACTCTTGTTGGTGGCTTAGTTCAGGTACTTGTCTTATTGCTTTAAATATTCTTCTGTATAGATTTTTTACTTCTTGTTTCAAAATAAACTAAAAAGGAGGTTATGTCATTCACCTAGCCCTAAATATTCGTGAAAAAGAATTACATGTTTCAATGATAAAATAGGTTTCGCTGTACTAGTCATTACTTCACATACGGTTGTCCAATAGATTTAATTGTAGTCAACAATAAATTATATAATTGTTATTGAACAGTAGTCACCTGTATCATAACAGAAAGGACAGAGACGGACTAACAAAATTTTAAATTTTCAACTACGGAGGCTGCGTCATAATAGATAAAATATATATGTTTATTATGTTTTTAACAGTTATTTGTGGACACCGAGTAATAATGTTGATCAATTTTTTTTTTCTCAAATGTTATGACCAAAACTAAAATAAAAGGTCATATCTATGACATAGATCTATGAAATAATATGAAAAATAATTTACTAAATATAACGACACTAAAATACTTACTTAATATTGCAAATTAATTATTTTTTATCCTAATTAATTGTGTAATTATTAGGGTTGTTAAGTCCGTGCTAAAGCGAACTTGACTGCGTCAAATGCTTAAAATTTGATTTATCTGTATTCTTTTTTATAATACAGCACTGCCTTCACGTCAAAGTATCTGAAGTCAGTCCTCACCATAGAATCTTCAATAATCTTAACAGTAAATAAAAATTGGTTGCCCCAGATGAGCTACTTCAATGATGGAGCACCATGCGTATGAGCATTTGATCATGTCAAATATTTTGCTGAAAATTGGGATGTACTTACATCTTTTAATAATTATGGTACATTAATTTTAAAAAACTTATTGAAATCGACACGCTTCAAAATTTCCATTTGCCCACAAATTTAAAGAGAATTTTTGCTAAAAATCTTCTACAAATTGAGTGAGAATAGTCCATTGAAATAAATACTGATACTTTTCTCTAAACATATGGCTGGCTTTACAATGCAGTAATTATTAATTTGCCGTGATATTATTCTTAGTTTTTCCTCAAAATTCTTTTAGAAGTACATAGTATTATTTTTAAAAAATTATTTTTGAGTTTATAATTCTTTATTTTGTCTCATGTAATGAAAACGTATAAATAAAAAATATGCAACTTATTTGTTTTTTAATAAATATTTTAACCTTAATCCATACCATTATTTGGTTAATCCCAACATTTAAAGTAATTGACCCTATTAATGGGATAATTCGCCCACCACGGGGTATACTTTTCAATCTGTATAGACCTGATAAGACATTCTGTATACTATATCAAAAAAAGATAAAAGATATTAAGTCTAGCTTAAAGTTATTTTTTAAAATCCAAAATGCTTATATTTCTAATAATGCCTTCATAGGCAATTTGTTAATATATAATCGAACAAAAAAGACGTGTTTTTTATATGTAATTTTTTCATTAAAGTAGCTATTATTCTTTAATTTTTACCTCTGAAGTGTGTTAATTGACAAGCACATAATGATGATGATGATTACTTACGAAAGTGTGAAATTTCGTCTACAAGCTGCAATTGTACACATTAGTCCTAGTAATTTATAATATTTAAATATAGTTTAAAAATAGTCTTTATTATTAGCCACAATTTTCGATTTCATTTTTCTACATAAGAAAGCAAATTGTTATCAAATATATTTCTGTCCATGAATCGGTTCGTGTGTTCAAACGATGAAAGAGCAGAGAGGCACAACGTAATTCGTAAACTAATTTCAGAAATACACAATTTTTCGAGGTTAGTTTTTATTTGAGTTGACGATAACATGTTATGACGTTAGAATTATTAGTTATCGATTTTATTTTATAGTTGCATTTCACCGGTGCCTTTAAATTTCAATTAATAAGGGGAAACTATTGCAATCTCGACTTATTCCTCTCAGTTTTGGTAACGCGGAATAATACTTTTTCTTATAACGTGTGGTACAGTTTTACTGCGAGCCATTAGGAAATAAATATAAAAAGCAAAAAATAACAAATAATCGAATGAAAATCACATGGAGTTCCTATAATTTTGTCTAACGAAAAATAAAAACAAACGTTATATAGACACAATAATAATTGAAAAAATAATAAATATTAGATATGTTGGCAACGAATTCAATCAGTACTGCTCATATTTTTAATATATTTTAAGTTCTTATAATTATGCATAATCTGCGTCTACATTAAAATTATCGATCTTTTTTGTCTGATTTTGAGAACTTTTTTTTGAATTGTAAAGCATGTAATATAATAATAATATACATATAATGCATACTGACAGACAAGGAATCATACTAGCAAATTTTTTATAACAAGTGTAACTACAGCATTGAATTAAGCACATCCTAAAATGGATAACTACGTAAAAAAATTATGAATATTCATAATTCTGTAGAAAAATTAATATACATATTCTTTTTAGGAATGTGTTTTATGTAGTAAACTATTAAAAATAGAACAAATTATTTTATTTTTCAAAAACATTGGAATATTATACTAATAACGTTATGCATATACCAATACTCTTAATACCCAAATATTATTTACTTTCCCCAATCCACCGTTCGATTCTATGAATTTATTTTATATCTTTCGCAAACTCGTATTACTCAATTGTTTTGGAGTGATTCATTAATTTTACCACGACGTTTTTTAAAATAAGATAATTTGTGCTATTTTTTAAAGTTTATTCCAAAGACTACTTAATTAAAAAAATAAATTCTTAAGAAGAAAATGATTTTAAATTTTTTCTCAATTATGAATATGCATAATTTTTTATCAAATTTGGTATATATCCGTTTCAGGGGTGCCTAATTTGCTTGCCTGTAGGTTTTGGTTTAAGGCCAAAAAGAATGATACACGGACAAAAAATACAATTTGTATGTATAAATGTGACACACTGTAAATAATTAAAACGAACCGCAGGATAAGTGATGTTTTTAATCCTACACAACTATCACTGCTAATACGGATCTCCAATTTAAAATTAAAAATTGGATTAATTAATCCGGTGATTATTGAATATTCGGTCATAATTACGGTGCGTACATTTGTCGGAATAAAAAAAAGGAGTGAGGATTGTGATAAAGCCGGTGGTCGGGCTCGTGCCTGTTACAACATTCGCTGCTGGTCGTCGTGTTCATTTTTTTCCATATAACAGACTTCGTTGCTCACAACAATTGGTCGTCGGATGGTGGTCCTTTTGAGCGCTCGCATGCGTCCTATCAGAACTTGCGCGTTTTGATTTAAAACTCTGGCGGGAATACCCCACTTCGAGTTCTAAAATAACACACATTTGTTGAATGAGTATTGCGGACGTCTCAGTGCGACCGAAAAATTCAGCTAGAGCTTGTATTTTTAGTGAAATAAGTTTCGACGCGAACGTAAATCGGCCTATGTTAAAAATCGTTCACGTTTGTGCTCAATTCGGACTCGATATTAATGGATAAAGGTGCACAGAATGAGGTTTCAATTACGAAAATCACGATTAAAAAGGAGAACTTAAATGACGACATTAAGGTAAGGCTTAACTAAAAATTTTGGAAAATTAAATCACCTTGTTAACTGAACTGTTATTTAACAGTTTTTACTTGCATTTAACAATTAACTGAATCATGTATTTAAATTAAATGTGCACGTAAGTTAAGGCTTCACATATAGATATCACGTACCAAAAATAAATTATAAACGTATAGATATATAACCGTTTGAAATGAACAGGAGAATTTTAAATGTGTTGTATGTAATTCAATGTAATTTGAATGCGTTATAAATGTGAGCACGGGCCTAAACATGGATGTGTAACATGAGCCCGGTAAACTGATACAGGGTATCGTATGACAGATGGCGTGGAAGCGATATCCATCAGCAGACATCGTAAAATACGCGTTATTTTATACCCTTCATCTCTGCTATTTTCAATTCTCAACAAATCATACTCCAATGTTTGGTTCGGTTATTTTTAATTAGTTGTCAGATTCGAGTGTTGCCCGTGATTTTTGTTATCGTAATGCTGGCGCATGCACCATACTTTGCAAAAATAAATACCCAGTTATTGAATTAAAAGTTTTATCGACATTTGATATAATAATAAAAATGATAACAGCTGAATTTTGCTATACAAGAAAGAATATAAAATATAATCAAATATAAAATTATTAATAGTTAGTTTTTTTTATATTTCTATAGAAAGAATTTATCATTTTACTCTCTATTTATCAAATAAAATATAATTTATCAATTAATGATTAATTTTAACTAATACCAGTTATTATATAACAATTTGAAAATTCTTAGCAGGACTAATATTACTTTAAGTTTGCTCTTTAATTATAGCTTTTTATAATAAATTAGATCTGTCACTTGTATGACATTTTCTGAGAAAAAAAATATCCATAAAAAACAATTATGAATAATGAAATTGCATCTTTTCATATATTATAATTAACAATCATATTAATTATTATCTTAATTTGTATTTATTTAATATGGATAATGTGTAAAAAAATTAATTAATCAATTTAATTTTTTTTTCATGATTTAAAACTTTCAAATAAATACTTTCTAAATAGGGTCTTTTGTAATAAATTAGAATAGACTCTAATATGACATTTCTCAACAATGACATACATATAATTATGAATATTGAATTTGTTGATTATTAGAAAAAAGTATAAGCTGTATAATGTGTTAAAAATTGAATAATTTGAAATCTCCCTTCATGATTTAAATCATTCAAATCGATACTATCTAAATAAGGCCTTTTATAATAAATTAGATCTGTCACTTATATGACATTTTCTTGATAAAAAATATCCTTAAAAAATACAGATGATTATGAATATTGGAATTGCATCTTTTCATATATTATAATTAACAATTATACTAATTATTATCTTAATTTGTATTTATTTAATATGGATAATATGTAAAAAAACTAATTAATCAATTTAATTTTTTTTCATGATTTAAAACTTTCAAATAAATACTTTCTAAATAGGATCTTTTATAATAAATTACAATAAACTCTTATATGACATTTTCTGGAAAAAAAATTGTGATTTTTCGTCACCTTATAATTATAATTCTCAACTATTACATACATATAATTATGGATATTAAATTTGTTGATTATTAGAAAAAAGTATAAGCTGTATAATGTGTTAAAAATTAAATAATTTGAAATTTCCCTTTACGATTTAAATCAATCAAATCGATACTATCTAAATAAGCCCTTTTATAATAAATTAGATCTGCCATTTATTGACATTTTCTGGATAAAAAATATCCTTAAAAATACAGATAATTATGAATATTGAATTTGTAATGATTATTAGATAAAAAGTCTTCAACCATTTTTTCTTATTTTATAATTAATAATAATTAGCATAATTTCTAGTTATTTAAGATGTGTGAAAAATTAATTAATTAATTTAATTTATTTTCATGATTTAAATCTTTTAAATCAATGCTCTGGTAATAGGGCCATTTGTAATAAATTATATTTGACTCTTATATGACATTTTATGGGAAAACAAATTGTGATATTTCTTTAAGATTATAATCTTAATAATTAATATAATAATTATATTATTAGCAATTACATACATGTTGAATTTGATGATTATTAGAAAAAAAAGTCTTCCATCCATCTTTTCTTAAATTATAATTAATAATAAATATCTTAACACGTATTTATTTAAGATGGATAATTTTCTTTCACGGTGTAACTATATCATTCAAATCAAAAGTCATAGATAGACTTTTTATAATAAATTAGATCTGTCACTTATATGACATTTTTTGGGAGAAAAGTTAGTAAAATATAATTAATAATAATTAACTACAATATACAAATATTGAAATTACAATAATTATTTAATATTTCAAATAATTATATAAAATATTTTAACCATCTTTCCTTAAAATATAATTTACGATAATTATCTAATCACGTTTTGAAATAAATGATAATAAATCAATACTCTTTACATTAATATTTTTGTAATAAATGAGATCTGACACTTTACATACATATAGTAATGAATACTCAATTTGTAATTATTATTTGATTATTTATTTTATTTATTTAATACGCATAATGTGGGAAAAATTAATTAATCCTTCAAGATGTAAATCATTCAAATCAATATGTTTATAAAAATTAAAAGTATAATGAATAAAAACAACTAATTGAAAATTATTCAGTTTGTTCTTGTATGTATATGTAGAATTAGAAATAAAACATTGGAGGGGACCCTGTTTTTTATATGTTTCGAAATAAGCGGTACGCTAAACTGTGTCGATTGGTTGAAAAATTTATAGAGAGTAAATTAATTTGAGTAGGTAGGCCAGGCGTACAATGGTAACCAATCAGCCAACACTGAGGACCATTAATCAAAAATCAATTTATCCTTTTGCCACCTTGCAAAATGAAGGAATAAACCATTGCTCGGTTGTTAACAAAAATTTTTGTCGAAAAATTATTTTGAACCAAAGTAGAAATAGTAAAAAATGCATTTAAAAAATATTTAATTAGGTATTACAAAATTAATTCTCAGTTCATTTTTGATTAGATATTATTTTTAGAATAAATTTGAAATTTAAAAAAGAATAAATTGAGAATTTCTCAAACAAAGCTCTTCTTAAAATAGATACACTATTCTTGAATCAGTTTTTTCAAATTCTTTTTATATATAGCTCTTTTATCTATAATATAAAATATAATTAAAATGTAAAAATTAATGATGATCACAGGTTTTTAATATAATTATGAAAGTATTGAATATTAAATTAGAAAACGGTTATATTACACAAAGCGTATTGGATAATTGATATCTCTATGATGAAAGCGTTTTGTCTTTAATTAATCATAAAAAAGTTGATTATAATGAGGAGTAAGAAAACTACATCATATATGGTTGGGCGTTCTTTCCCTTTACATCAAATATTACTCTTGTGGTAGAAATTTATACTGATACATCAGACTTTTTAACGGAAAAGCTTTTTATGTATCATTAAGCACTGTAAAAACTTGTACAATATAAAATGATTTATAATATTCTTGGTAATCAATAAGAGTTAAATTTTTATCAAAATCAATACATTTATATTTTTGGTTGCCATATTTGGCATATATTTAATATATGATAAATAAATTTTTATAATGATTTGTTTTAAAAATTAGCATCTTTATATATTGCAATGTCTTGATTTGTTAAATTAATTTTTTTTTATCTTTAAACATTGAACAAGGAACATATAATAATCAAATATTGGTCTAAATGTATTGGATGAAGCAATAAATAAATAATATCCAATAAATTCAAACGTAAAACCAATTTCAATTTAATATCAGAGCGGATTAATAAATGTACATGATCTGTTTATATTTAAGTTTATAATAGTAAATGTATAACATATGTAAACTAATACGTTATAATAAACATCATACATAGGTGGAACTGGTAATTGGATATGAAAACTACAGGGATGTAGGGAGGGACAAGGGTTGTGTTGAGTTTAACGGCGTAAATAGACACGTTGGTGTCCACTTTCAAAATATCTCTAATTAATTTTACCGTCAAAGGTTTAATGTGTACATTCGATTATTTTAAAGTTGCAACACTCAAATTAAAAAAGAATTCCACAATTTTTAGTTGAATAATTAATGTTATTTTTTCAATGTTGGTAAAAACAATTATTAAATATCAATTTGTTGTATCAAATTCGTAAAATTGATTTGTTATGTGATTAATTATCTGCAACCCTTCTGCCCGTGTCGATATAATTAATTGATTATATAGGGAAATATTTCTAGGAACGGTTAGTTGTAAAACCCATATTTCAATTATTCATGGTAAACATTTTTACTAGGTGTCATTAATGGGGTGTTTAAAGGGTGAAAGTTTCTTGGAAACATGATAATTTTATTTTGTTACCCTTATTTTCTGAGAACTATCACCTAAAAAACAATTTGTGGATTTTAAATTGGAACTGAAAATTGTCTGTGTATTTTTCCTAAACATACTTATTTATAATTAATATACAATAATATAAATATAATTGTATATGTACAAATAACTTGTTACTTAGTATATACATTGAGGTTTAAAATTTAAAAATATAATTGTATAAAATATTAGTGGTCATTATTTAAAAAGTTGAGAGCTCTTCTTACCGTATCAACTTCCACAGCATCAAATTACCAGTTTCTGAATACTCTTGACGTGAATCCACTAAAATCCATAAGTAAATGTATAAGATTCATAAGGATAATAACATCCTAGATGTAATACAAAACTACAAACTTACTTTCAGTGAGATAATTAAAATATCCATTTACAATAATTCCTGGAATCTTGTTTAAATATAGAATAAACATTAATTCTATTGTGCTAATTAATTTCCAACGGCAAACAAAAAATAATTAAATTAAGTCACTTTCGTCACTTAAGTTTTACATTTTTAATCAACAACTTATTTAATTATAAACAGTTCAATGTAAAACAGATGGATATCTGACAAAAAATTTCGATATTTTTCATTTATATAAAATGTATAAACTGATGGAAAATGGCCTGAAAAACGATCTCCAAAATTACCAAGAATTTCAATTGAAGTGGATATTTCAAAACAAGCTTCAAATCATCACATAGTATACCGATGATGATGAATGTTTGACCGCTTGGATGTTCCTAAGTTATCTATAAATTCTGAAAATCTAGGTGGACAAGGCGATGGATAAGGTGAGAAGTTTCACCCACACAACTGGAAATATAACCAGATAGAAAAGCTCCAGGGACAAGAATATGAAATATATAGAAATAAATATACTCATATGTTATAGAAGTAAATTTAAATATTCGTTTACTTTTACAATACATTACTTTACATTTTTTAATGTCTTAGTCTTCCAGGGCTTGAAATGATTAATGCTGAATCCATCAAATTATTTGAATTATTTGTTGATGAAAAAATTACTAAAATCTAAAAAGTATCTGGAAACTTTCAGGAAATTTGAAATTTTTATACCTGTAACTCAGCTATTTTTCTTCCGATTGAAATATTAGTTATCGTTGGATGAATAATTAATTAATTAATTTTCTATATTTTTATTATAAACTACTGTTATTTAATTGTTTAATGCTGTAAGTTTTTAAAAACGAATATTATATTTGTGTAATTAAAAATTTAAATATTTTTGCTCAAAATATATATTATACTAGCTGTACTCGCAACTTCGTCCGATAGTGTGTTGAATGCGATCGTTTTCTAGATGGTGATCTCGATATTCCAAAGATTCTTGAGCCCTTAACAATGAATGATTAGTTCTATCTAATTGTAATCGTTCATCCCTCTCAGAACTACTCTCATTCGGCCTAGACATGGACATCCGTAATCTACAATTTGTAAGATGACTTTCCCTACCTTGTTCAGATTCATTTTTACGTCGCAATCTTTGGCTTTTGGCCTTTCTCATGTTTTAAGAGAGATTTGACTTTCTTTTAGGCATAACTAAATATTAGAAAAAACAACTATCTACGTTACTCAATTTCAATGTAAATCTGAATATTGAACACAAATGTACTTGTAATTATAAATAATTATTACTTAAGGGTAAAAAAGGAAAGCAGTAAAAGTGTAACAAAATATTTTGAATTAAGATAAGGTAAGAAGAACGGATCGGTGGAATTATAATATATATATCAATCAAATCAAACTATCAATCAATCGTTGGTGGGAGAAGTGGTGGGAGGCGCCCGACGTGACGGCCCAGTGGTGGCATGCGCATGAGCTGCGCGTGGTACTGGACAGTACTTGGACATTGCAACATTACTTTATTTTTCTAAAATAAAAGAATTTTTTAAAATAAAAGTAGCCTAAGTTACTCCTTATTACATCAAAATCGGTCCAGCCATTTCAGAGATTAGCCGGAACAAACAGACAGAGAGACAAAAATGGTAAAAAATGTTATTTTGGTGTATGTACCGTATTTATATTCATATGCATGTAGTAAAAAACGGTTATTTCAATATTACAAACAGACACTCCAATTTTATTTATATGTATAGATTAATTCTTTAAAATTTTATATTCAATTCTGTATAATGTTAATGTATTTTAATGAACATGTATGGGAGTAATACTAAATTGTTATTAATTTATAGTGAAAAAACCTTTATAGAATAAAATATAATTTATTAAAGCTTTTATATGTATTAACATGTGAAAATGTTCGTTATCAATGACAAGTACTTATTATGTTCCGTGGCAATAACATATTTATCAGTTTAGTATTGATTTAATTTCGTATAAATTTGTTGCAGGAATTTGCTGAAACAGCAATGAATGAGTTATTGGGTTGGTACGGTTACGAGAATCGCTCGGAAGAATCCAGGAAATCTCGAAGATGTAGATCTCACTCCGGTAGTAACTGTTCTGAACCAACCTCTCCAAAATATTCTGGTGAGCTCGCTTGAAAGTGGTGAAATTTTAATTTTCGAACGTATACAACGGTGCGGAGTATCGACGTAATTGATTGACAATTAAAAAACGTAGTTAATTATTAATTGATTCATATTTCCATTGTCATATAATTTTTTTTAATTATGTGACGTTCCGATTAGTTAAATCTCTAAGCGAATGAAATAATTCAATATTTGAAACCTCAGACATTTCCAGTTTTAATGAATGGAAAATAGCCCATATTAATTATTGAATACCTACGTAATTAAAATCCTGTGTATAGCAATTTTAATGGAAATTTAATATTGATGTTTTGTGTTAACATTTTGTTAAATACTAATGAGTTTTCTAAAATGATTGTGTGTCAAATTAATGATTTCCAGGAACTGTAAATATTGTAAAATACGTTTCGATGCTTGATTGTATATAGATTCCAATTTCTCATTTTTAATTTGGATATTCATTATGCATGTGAATGAAACAAAATACCAGTATAATTATGGTATAATATTTGTTAAATGTAACGATATGTTATGTATTTATTCCCTCGGATTTTACAAATTATACATTGAATTCCCGATGTATGACTATTAATTATTTATACCTATTAGTTAATGTACTGACATTAAAATTAAACATAAAATATATTTTTCAGCAGAAATGGGTAAAACTTGATTGGGGAACTTTCAAATAATTTTGTGTTCATTTACTTTCCTAATTTTTTGTCAAAATAAATGCGTAATCCATAAAGAATGTAAAAAGAATGTCTTTTCAAAGGAAAAAGTTGTGTTTTTAAAGCTCTATCATTCAAATTCAAGGACTATAAATTTATTTCATACTTCAATTTTATGATATAATATAGATGGATTTTATAAAAGATACAGATTAAAGGATAGTTTGAAAACTGACAAAATAATGTGACAGAATTAATTATTGCTAGATTTAATTTCATTAAAAAGGTTTTTTAATCCTCCCATCTACAATTAACAAAAACAAATTTAAGACCACAGTATCCCGACCCGATGAAATTAGGCAGACGACACGGGCAAGCTGATATTACAAAGTCTGTGTCTAGAAATAGCCGGTCAGTATCATTTTACGAATTCTGCTTGCTAATCCTCGATCATCCCGTCGACGGAACCCAACCAGGCCTCTGTTTTGTTTATCACAATTTTGTCGGCCAAAAAATTATCATGCCCAAATTGCACTCCATCTGTCTTTTATTTTTGCATTTTCAATTATTAATAGACGTTACTAAACGTTTTTATTTTGCCTCAACAATGGAAAAATGAACAAAATTAATACAATAGGTGTTCTACACGTTTTATTAGTATTTGTTTTTAGATAACATTGTATTTCACGTTCATGAATAAATCTTGCATTCGATATTACATTATTTTAAGATAATTTTTTTAGATGGTTGCCCCTGGTGTGGAAAACCGGTAGAAGAGAGTGCTGGACCGACCTCCACAATGGCAAACTTCTGTTCCGAATTATGTTTTTCACAATCAAGACGAGCTAATTTTAAGAAAAATAAAACCTGCGACTGGTGCCATCACGTGAGAAATACAATATCTTACGTAGATTTTCAGGTATTATTAATAAGTTTACAGAACTGGATGAATAGAAATATTTTTATTATTGTTTCAGGATGGTGCTTCTCAGTTACAATTTTGCTCCGACAAATGTCTGAACCAATACAAAATGCACATCTTCTGTAGGGAAACGCGCGCACACTTAGAATTACATCCACATTTGTACGTGGACGATGCGAGCAGCGGAACATTGATAACGCCCGATTTATGGATGAAGAACTGCAAATCACCACCGCGACGGACCCCTTCGCCACCACCGTCCCCGCAAATAGACACGACCGTTCAGTCGTTGCCCGTTCCATTAATATCCGTCGCCCATCCCTCCAAACTTATGACGCCCGGCGTGCCGGAAAGTAAACGCAGTAGGTTTAAGTTGCAAAAAAAGACAAGGAAACGCGTTTCGTCCACGTTGACCAACAACTACGGCAAACTCGGCGAAGGACCTCAAGACTTAAGGGTTAGGCATACATCGACAGACACCGAATCTTCCTCCACACTAGTAAACCACACATCACCAGAAAATGCAAAAGCCCAAGACAAGTTTCCAACCAGATTCCAAAATAACGCGACTGCTGAACCGCAAATTCTCAATTCACCCCCTTTGGTCTCCAATCAAGCGTTGTTAGGAAAACCTTTGGAAAGTTTACTGCCACCACCAACCGTATTGGTGCCCTATCCTATTATACTTCCAATCCCGATTCCCATACCCATACCATTACCAATTCTACAGAAAAATGACAAAGTCAAGGTGGACGCATCTAGTCAAACAGAAGATGTCACAGAAGTTACAGTGAATTCTAGTCAAGAGTCTTCAGATAAGGAGCTTGTAGTAAAGAATAATATTGGCAGACCATTACGTAAAAGAAAAAAATTAAACGATGACAAGTCGAAAGTCAGTAAATATAAAAAGGTGGTCACAAAATTAAATTGATGTCTATATACCGTATTTATTTATTTTTTATTATTTTATATTGTCAACTATATGGCGCAAATTTTGTATTATTTATATTGAGTTTTATTATATTGTTATAGACTACTACTTGTTTCATTAAACCCGTAATTGTAAATTAATCATTAGAACGGAATTGATATTTATGTCTAATTATGATGGAATTCACTTATTATATTGACGCATTTCCACATTTCTTTCAGTACCACCATTGAGTCATTGATGTTATTAAAATAATGTGTTATTACGATAAGTTTTTAAATTCAAGAATATCACAGATAAAATATATTACATATTTGCTGAATATGAATAACATTGGTATCCGTAACATCATGCTACAGTAATTTACACTTATATGGTTAATAGAATTTATAATTAAAATATACATTGTTTTCAACAATTTTTTTTTAATCAGCATTTTTTAAAAATATATACCTTACTTTACCAACTGCAATGTAAAATTAGAAAATATATACTATTAGTTTCAAAAAACTGAATCTTTTTATAATTGTTTATTTGTTTCCTAATACCTAATAAAACTTCAACCAAATGATACAATATTTTATTACATGTAATCAATTAATTTAACATACAATATTATTAAAATTATTGATATATCACATTAATATTCCTGTGTACGATATAGTTTGCTTTACTATTGTTGCATAATTACATTAAATTGATATTTTATTGAGTACATCAAATTTACTTAAAATTTGGGAAATATTTAAAGTATTATGCGGCGGATGAGTAACTCTTCTATCTTCTTTTCATGCTATATGTACCAGATGTCATCTTTCATAAGCTGTTAAATTCAAAGTACTACATAAGTATTATATGCGCAGTCTTATTATTTCAAAGATACGTAGATTCAATTGTATGAGTCAAAATTGACAAAAAGTGACCTATACAATAATTACTATCTAAGTATTGTCAAAAAGAATCATATCACACTAATTTACGGTCTAGGTACAATTGATGTTTTCGCTTTAATCCATGGCATATAATACGATAGTTTCGTATAGACATCAGGGAAGCCGGGTTTTGCACAACCAGAGCCAAACGACGTTATTCCAGCAAGTATCCATCTGCCATCACTCATGGCACATTGCAGCGGTCCTCCGGAATCACCCTGAAAATATATTCATTGCAAGAAATTTATATATAGGCTGAAACAGAAGAAATAAATCAGTTGTTCAATGAATTAATCTAAAACCACATTTAGTTGGTAATAAATCGACTTATTTATTATTTAGAAGTGCATATCTGGTTCAAAAAATTCAGATAAGTTATGAAACACTCTGTGTAAGTTACACATATGACTTTACAATTTCAAGAACTCAACATATCTAGATGTAACAATTCTTTCAATATGAATAAATCTTTATTTTTAGAAGAACCAAATCAATTAGACAGAATTTTTAATTAAATAAATCTTACCACACATGTGCCAGTAGATCCATCAAGATGTCCTGCGCACAAGTGTCCTGACCTGATGTTAACGGAGTGTCCATATTTTTTTCTACAAATAGCATTGTCGTGAACCGGAACTTTGGTCTCCAATAGTTTACCGGCCAATATTCCATTCTCGGCATCTCTCCCCCAGCCGGTTGCAATGCACATACCCGTATCGTTGTATGTTAAGCGCTTGTTCGGCAAACAAACTGCCCGAATACGACTTTCGCCCACCAGTTTAACTGGCCGAGATAGTTTCACTAATGCTGTTGACAGAAAAAAATATTCCATAGGATTTCATGTAAAAGGCATTAAAGAAAGCTCTCCCTCTACATGTAATGCCTTTCAGTACTTATTTCAAGTCACAATATTCCATTTGGCCATTTTTCATTTTTCTCGAAAACAGTAACTTACCAATATCATGCTGAAAGTTGTGAAATCTTTCGTGTAATATAATTTCTTCAACTGGTATTCGCTCCTCCGAATGCTCTTCCACATTTCTGTCCCAATCTCCCAAAACTGCCGTCCACAAAGCTGGTAATGGTAAATTGAAGAGGTCGCTAAATGATGACAAAAGAGGATACAAAATTTCTTGGATTATCTCCAAGTGCTTTATTTTTATTAAAAGCCACTGTCACAATTAATACCATATTATTAAAATATATCAAGCACCCTTATACCCTGCTCGGCGGTTTTTGTTCACAACAAAGCAAAATATTAATGAAACCAAATTAAGGCCTCAAATCTATAAGATACGTACTTATTAATACAATGTGCGGCAGTCAGAAGCCATTCATTTGAAATCATTACACCACCGCACCAGTGTCCGAGAAATCCAAATTGAGGATGTAAGAGTTGCAGTGACACCTAAAAATGAGAAACAAAATTATACAATTTTAGATAAATAATATTGATCTGAAAAACATTATTATAATTATAATGAAAACCTTTTTGTTATTTTATTCCAAATTTCGTGCAATTTGAAGAGTTTACACGTAGTGTAATAATGGTGGATGCGCTGTTTAAGTAAATATGAAATTTTGGAATGATCAATGAAGCAGAATAAAAATGAGGTCGCTCTCACCATTGAAAAAAACTTCTATATAACAGATATGCAATTTTATTCAATTTTCTATCAATTATATTGAGAGTATAAAGCCATAAAAATAACTTAAATACATTTTTAATAATATGACGAAATGATGTGGCCTACAATTTATTCAACTACTATGTAACAATTCTGTTGAATCTTAAAAAGGAAATATTTTGTGGAGGGTATTAAAAATTCTTAATCTGTGAGATATGGTTAAAACTAAAAATATCATAGTCTTTCCATCAAAATGTCATTATATAATTGGTTAAAATTATATCAAAGTTTCCTTCAGATTTTTTATTTGTAAAGTTCTAGTTAATTTACCCAACATAAACGTATTTTATTATTTTAAAATAATAAATAATTTATTATTTTGGCATTAGTCTATCAAATAGACATATTTTTAGTTATACTGGTTAGTTATATTAATATTAAAAATTATTAAAACAAAATAAATCATTCTGAATTGAAAAATTCATATAAATGAATATAAATTCACTTAATCTTGTCAATGTAATAAATGGCTAACATTTTTAACACAAATAAACATAAAATCAAAGAAATTACACTGTAACTAAATTCCAATCTTCTCAGTCTAATAAACATCTAACACATCATCATTTTCTTGAATTGCATATGCATTATTAATGCAAATAATTTTCAGATACTGTAGTATCATAATCATTCCGTTCATTTAGATTTCTTACACTCTAAATTAAAAGTTATAGTAACCATTATTTTGTTTTTTAGTTGTTTTAATGGTGTATATTTGCTTGGGAGCGTAAACTAGAAAATTTTATTGAAGATATTAATAAAAATCCATATTATTTATAAAAATTACAAATTAAAAGTATAATATTTTTGGCAGTGTTATTTTTTGCATTTGATTATGTTTACAAATTTAAGTATATATACATGGCGCTATGATATGATGTTTATTAATGTAATATTTGATATTTATTCGTAGAAATTTTAAATACGACTCTTCTGAGAACAAAAGTATCAATTGGATATTGAAAAGAAGTCTGACAGGTGTAATTATTCTCTGATTAATTAGTTAATTATCGGTTAGTTACATTTTTATCACTAAAATAATCACATAATTTGTATTAACATGACCTGTATAGTGGTACTAACAAACAGAATTTCAGAACCTCTAAATTATTTTTGTTCAATTGCTAATAGGTAGTACAATAAGTCATTTTTGAACATTTAAAATCTTAATTATTTATATGATATGTGACTCTTTGGAGCAATCGTCCAGATAGTGAAAAATAAATTATAGAAAATGGGTCTCACAATAAGTTGTACGGACAACTGTTCGTGACTGTTCAAGTTCTTCGCAAGTGTTTGTTTATAATTCCGTACAACACGAAGTGAAAGTGAAATGTATTTCACTTACACTATTAAAATCCCGATAAACATGATTGATCTTTGATTACTTACATTTGGAAGTTTCTCAATTTTATTAGATACATAATTTTTATTATCTACATATATTGGATGGTTGATTGTTTGTATGTAGAAAAGTAAATCTATTTCGAAAAATACGTTTAATTGTAAATCCTCGAGTTTTGATCGTCTACAGACAGATTTAATAAGTGAAATGAAGAGAAAAATAGTAAATGAAATTTATTTATGGCACATGATGACAAAATTATGTAGAAGATAAAAAATCCTCTAAAATTTAGTTACAGTCTTGCAATTTTTTAAACTTTATTCAAGAACTATTTTCAAGTGATTTAGACATGCCTATGTTTGGAAATTTTATTTAAATGAGCTACAGGTTCTTTCCAGGTCCCTTTAACGAAGCAAACTTTTTTTTGTAACGGATTTAAATAAATCAAATTTAAATAAAACTTACTTGCCATGGCCACGCGCCTCTTACACTTTGTTTTCCATGGATGATGCGACCCAAAGATCCGTATCTGGGCTGTCTCGATCTCCTAACGCTTCGGCCACAATCTGCTTAAAACACCACACCATTATGCACTCAAAACATTTCTTTTTCATCACTACAACACTACTACAATTGTTATTACCTTGAGTTAAGGATATGCTAAAAATTAAGAAAAATACGATCACACTAGGCAACAAGTGCAACTTGAAGCCCATAGCACTAACATGTCCAATTGTAATCAAATGCCTACAACACCCTGTCGAGGAGAGAGTGATCGTAATAATGAAAGTGGTCAATACTGCTGTAACTAGGCCTCCTCACCTAACATAACCTAGTTAGATTTCATATCACAGGTGTCTGATGACAAATAAGTATTTTTGACTTGCATACTTACTTGCAATTTCACCGTTAAATTTGGATTAATTAATTTCATTCAAGCGTCCGCCGTCTCAATGATTTTATATCTCGTTAATTTATTAGATAAAAATACAAATGTGAAAGTGACCAATAAAAGTAAATCTTATTGTAAACTAGTTTTTGGCAAGTGATCGTGTATGACTCTTTATTTGTGTATAGAAATTTATTTCTTTGTAAAAAATGTATTAACTACAAAAAATAAAAAGTGGCTTTTGGTCATGTACAGTTTGGGAGAAAGTATAAGAAAGTAAATATTTCCAAAACTAATCAATTTGACGTTCTATTCAAGGAAACAGTAAGTCTAAAATTAAAAAATATTCTGTTTATTTTTCTTATCATACCTGCATTTAATTAATATACATAAATATCAAACTTATAATTATAATTACATAATAAAAATAATTAATACTATATATAATGTGGTTTATATTCTTATCTATTAAGAGGTGCATAAATAAACAAATAAAACATTTAAATCAAGTTATGCAAATTAAATTAATTAATCCTCCTTTTTTAGTCTGTCTGACTGTAAAAGCTTAGAAATTACTTTGAGGATTATGTTCATGTTTTCACTAACAAGCAAAATGAACCACTTGGAAGTTTCCAATATATAGTTTATAAATATTACGTATAAACTATCTAAAATATAATAATGTTTGTCCATAATATTCTTAATCCTTATACGTATCTCTTGCTACTACCTGTGTGAACCGGGGTGTGTATATATATTTATATATTATAAGATAAATAAGTATTCAGTGCTAATAACTCTTGTTACAAATAATAATTATAGATATTATCTTTGTTAATTTGTGGAGTCAATTGGACCTGTAGCACGAGTTAGTTATACAAAGCTTCCAATTAGATCTTTTTGGCTACAGACAGTTAAAGAGATCTAAAGACACTGCTATAAAATCTTTTGAGTATTTGTTGAATTTGTAAGTTGGCGTTTATTGGTAATATTTTCTATAGTCCCGCTAGCAATAGTGGATATAATCTTCAGAGGTCTGATCTAGTTTGTGTTTCTTTGACATCTGATTGATAACTGAATGATAACTTAGACAACTGAAATCTTCTGTAACTGATTACTTCTTACCTTCAAAAGCATTTCTCTTAGTTGTTAAATAACAAAATGATTAATTTTAATTTATTCACAATTTCAAAAATGAAATTCTAATATATGTATGTTCACACCTAGTATGTGGTTATTATTCGCTTAGCGGTTTGCCCCATTAAATGTATCGCATGTATTCAATTATGTATTTAATTATTAATTAAAGACAAAACAATACTCAGATATGAATTATGTGATTGATGACCATAAAAAACCATTTTTGTATGCATCAGTGTAGTTACGTTTGAGAACAGAGATCGGCGTTCTGTTTCTCGACTTTCACTCAAGTACACGTTTCATTTTATTTGTAATGAAGAGTGAACATTTGTTCGTGACCTTGATATTAATTTATTGGCACGTAACATTATGTATGTGCTAAATTAACTACTCTCAATTTCACATAATTTACGTTTAAACATGTCCGAGTAATTACTGTTATTAGATGTAATTTTTACTTGTAAATTTCACACGGTAAATTTTCATATTAGGAATTGATAATTATTGTAATTAACATTAACTTTTAAAGTAAGTAGATACTTTTTATTCATAATTATTCATTAAAATTAAAGTTGAAATTATATTTATAGTATTAAAATTATAATTAATTGTTCTAAAAATATTTTGAAACAAATAAATATAAATATATATTTGTTTAGGTAATATTTTAACGATTTATCTTTAATACATACAAGAAAAATAAAATATTTTTAATTACTTAAAATAGGAAATTAAAAACCAGTTTTCAATATGTTAGAAATTATAAAATTATAATAAAATACACATTTCAATGCTCTATTACCTGTTTTTTTTTTAAATGTAAATAGGTGTAACAAATTTTACTTATTAACATTTCTAATATTCTTCCAAGCATTTCGACCATTTATGAGTTTGCGAAAGTCTTTTAAGATGTTGCTCCTATATAATTAATTTTTAAAATAAAGGTCACAATACATACAATAATTTTAACAACTAAAAAAAATATTTATTTTAAAATATTACATAATATTGTTTATTTTAAAATGTATAAATAAGTTATACTGATTAATACGATATTTAAATAAGCACTAACAATAAGTAACTAAAATACGTATTAAAAATATTGCATTTTATAGAATATTTATTAAATGTGTAACAGTAGTCTATACTCCCATTCTTTGCTTATATTTTCTCAAGAATTCTTTGGCTAATTTATCACCCTGTCTGTGTTCCAGTGCTCTAACACCATCAGTAGCTAGAATATATAAATTATTGTTTTAATATATTTTAAATATTAAATATTCTTAAGTGTTTACCTAAACTGGTGGGTCTTCCAAGCTTTAAATGTACTTGAGGTAGTTCGTTTAAAGGCTTGTTGGTTTCAGGAATATCCTTAAAACTTAAGAAAGCCTCTCCTACATATTGATTATTATATCCCAACAAATCTTTGTCTTTAACACTGAATAATATTAAACCATCTTTTATTGCCTTTTGTTCATGTGTAATATTTCTGAAATAAAATCATATGCATATTGAATTGCCAATACAACTGTGACGTGACTTACATTACAAACGTCTCATCGTATAATGGAAATTGGGTTTTATTATGTGTCTTCGTTTTCGGCTTCTCGATTCCAATGAATTTGTGCTCGGGTAAAACATGGATCCTTACAAAAGAATCACAAGACCCGTTCGAATCCATGGCAATTAAATTTCTTGCATTCATAATTTCGACTTTCAGTGCGCTTCCTTCGAATTTAACTCTGACAGATATTTCCCCGAACGGTGAGTCTTTCATTGCTGAAAATTCATTGGCCAGATCCTTTTGGACTTCGTGAATCAAATCGTTGGTCTCCAAGCCATTTATTTTAAGAATTTTTTCAATTCTGCTTAAGCCGTCACAATTGGAACTGTCGTTTGGATTCTTAAACGAGCCGAGCATCAAGTTTAAGGTTTTATGCAGATTTTCGAAGAATGAGGGAGGCCTTCGCTTCTGCGAATTAAAACAAAATTAACGCTCTAGTGTCTAATTCTATTATGGGGAGACTTACGTCTAAGTTAGTTTGAACTATGTCGCTTAAAGTAGCGCCCAACCTATCCCAAACTATATTTAAAGTTCGGTTAAAGTTCTCCTCGTTGAGCTCCCTGTGTAATGTACCTAAATTATTATCCACGTACATCATAAGTCGGTCTATGCTGTTACTGTCTTGATTACAAAGTTCTGCACCTTCTATTAGCAATCTCTTCATTGATGGCACCATCTAGAAATAAACATTTAATAAAATGTATACTTATTGCATGTAATGTTCTTACCTTATCCACAACAATTTCAAGTAATTCTATAATTTTGTTCTTTACGGTATCGATAGCATTTGCTATAACATTGTCCAAAGTATGTTGACATCTCTGGGCGTCTAAGGGACTTTTCAAATCAGAGATTTTTTGTATCACCTCTTTCATACCCAGGTCTTGGGTGAACGGTTCTAAAGTTTCTCTTACATAATCTATGTTATTAATAGCAAGACACCATTCATTGGTAACTTCGAACTTCTTTTCGTAAATATTCTCTTGGTCTCCCAATCCATCTACTTTCTGTGACATCTGATCCGCATAAAACACAGAACAACGACAGATGTCCTAGAAATATTAATCGTCATAAGAAACATGTTAATAAACATAACAATAAAATACTTACATCAATAATTTTGGCTATGAAGGTGTAAGAGCTCTCTACATCAGGCCAATTTAATTGTTGCCAGAAGACTTTAACCTGATAGAAAATAGTAAGTGCATCCACTGCCGAGGAACTATATTTAACCGTGCTGTCAACTTGCGTCAACTTATCCAACTCAACAGCTTTCTCGATTCTCTGCAGTGCTTTGTATACAGCGATATCAAGCCACTGGGCAACTCCACCGTGGAACCACTGATGAAAATTCTTGATATGAAAGTTATCACAGTCTGCAGGACACAATCCAGTGCCCAATATAACGAATCTTTGCACCGCTAAGTACAGTTCAAATAACGTAGTTCCTTCTGATAAAGGATCTTTTGTGCTACCCTCCGGCGTGATGAGGGTGCTCGTGTTACCATTATACGTCAGTCTTTTTAAATTTTTACAAATGTCCACAACTTCTGGTTCGCACAAGGTGGAGATTTTAGCTTGGTAAAATATATACAAGGCCTTGGCATATTGAAAATTAACAGTCTCTTGAAACAATTTATCATAGTATTCAATTGATTTTTGAATATCTGATTTTACAAGCTGTATTATTTGAATTAAGTACGTAAGTCTTCCCACGTCGCTGGTGTCAGAAGTGTTTAATGATTCTGACAGACAATTCAACGAGTCGGAAGCACCTTTCACCACGGCATCATTTAGAATACCAATAATATCACAATTTGGACCGTCACCACTGTAGGTTGCCCATTTGTATATGTTGGACGGAAAGAGATCGAGTGAAGGTAAAGGTTCTAGCATCGAAATGTAATTAATAATTTTTAAAACTTCGGTGACCTGCTTCATTATAGTCTTTTCGTTGTTGTTCTTTGTTCTGATCTTGCGGATGACGCTGAAGCAAGACGGTAATAGTTTCTTGGTAGCGTCCCAGAAAAGCTTTACATCTTCGAAGCAAACGGCACCGTTTTGTAAAGGCTTGATAATAGATGACAACAATTTTGAGAACAATGCAAAACTAAGTGCGTGACTTTGATGGATGTTGGCGAACACTGAATACTGACATAATGCAACTTCTGTAGGCGTTAAACCAGATTGTGCTATGTGTTGTGTTAAAAGACAATCTCCATGTGGGCTGAACGTACCACACCACCAAAATGGAGCCACCTTCAATAGATTTGTTATTAGAAACAAGTAATGGTTTACAAATCTGTTTACCTTAGACGTTTCCAATTCATGCAGCAGGATTAATCGTAACAGGTGTCGATGTTCCTGTTCCGCAACCTGGTTGTTTTTCTCTGAACTGAATGAAATTCTGACTTTAAGTACTCCCTGTCTATTTATTTTGTTCTTCTTATCTAAACTGTACCACATGGTCATACCTGAGGCTGGGATGGTCTAAAATTTAATGTTTAATTAATGAAATTTAAACTAAAACTTTCAACATACTTTCAAAGGCACTTTTGCGATTCCTATTAGTTCATTTTCGTGTTGGCCAGTTGTAGCAGTCACGGCAATCTCCTTCACCAGTTTTCTCATTCCTTTTACACCTTTTACTTCAAACAGTTTTCCCAGTTTTTCTTTCACAGATTCGGCAGGATCAAAGTCCCAAACTTCTAATACTAATGTGTCTTCTTGCGAGTTGTCATTTAAGGGCCTAACAGAAAATAATTTCAAGAAATTCTAAATATGTTTACTAAATTATATTAGTACTCACAATGCAAAATGTTCTTCCCACACCGGATTTAATGTGGTCTGTTTAACTGAGGTGTTATATCTGTGCGCGTTGTTGGATGCCAAATATAATGTGACATAGGGATCGCTCAGTCCATTGGAGTCTTTCGGTCGGAGGTCTTTCGCCTCGATGATCTCGACGTTGATCATTATTTCGGGCGGCTCTTTTTTCTCCGCCATGTCGAGGAGATGGTTGTGTTTGTCGTTAGACATTTTAAACGCTTCTTGGACGTACGAGTAAAGGGCCGTTTCACCGATTTCATAGCTGACATCGCAACCAACATAATGTCGAATTTGATACAGAACTTCAACATATAATTCTTCGATCTGAAATTAAATATACTTCTTGAAAAGTGATATTTGCATTTTTTCTAGATCAACGAAAATTTTTAAATTTTTTTTTGTGTATGTATGTGTGAATCATGCATGTTTCTAATGTTAGGTGTAAAGTTAAAAATATTTTTCCGCTTTTAACTTTATTTTTTAATTTTTATGTTTGAACTCATCAATCTTCAGTCGAAACTGATATGTATATATATTTATATTTCTTTTTATAGATTTAATATACTTTCAATATATAAAATACATAAAATTCAACTTATAATTATATAAAGTTATGGTGATGCATCAAACAGTTTTAAGAGAACATCATTTAATATATTATAATTACCTAGATGTAGGTATTACGCATATAAGCAGACGGCTGTTAATAGGTAACCATAAAATTGCATTTAAAGACAATGCATAGTTGAAACATTTCACCGTCTACACACAGTTTTTATAACTTATTTTTGTAAAGACAGCGATATAATGTTTACAATAATATTCTCGTTAATTTTCTATCGACTTTACAAATTTTATTTTTTTTACAATGCATATTATTTACTTCTAATTATTAGTGATTTGCTGAATAAATTAGTATTTAAGTTGTACACCATTACTTTTTAATATAAAACAGTAAAATATAAGGTATACTAAAAGTATCGATTTGAACAGACATTGCACTGCAACGAATATTGATTGTACCTCGAGATTACATGACAATGTTAATTTTTATTTGGACCAGGTACAAAATCTCTTGACACTAAACTTCATTTTATTTATACAATAATGTAGCAACTCACTGTCATGGACGCCAAATACATGCTGGTCTGTCTTTGCATCTCATCTTTCTTGACACCCCTGAAATAATTCCGAGGAATCGATTTCTTCCGCAAAACCACCTTAGGACGGTTCACATCACCGTTAAGGTTACACTCCGACACACACCCACGCATCATTTTTTTACATTTAATTATGACAATGTTTACTAACTAAATCGAAAATTAAATTAAAACGGACATTGTAAATCAACGATCGAACGAGCCCGTAACAATTTAAAAACGCGCTGTTTTTGTATCGGGGTAGGTAGAACTACTGGCCGTCTATGTGCCAAATCTATTTTTGAATGTTGCGTGGTTTGTCGACGATATAGGTTCCCTAATAATTTTGCACCGCTTGAAATATGACTGATGAGGCTCGGAAGGAATGATAACACTGAAAGCAGTATTAATAACGTATTAATTAACTTGATTCTGATATCAACGGAGAAATATGCGTTGCTAAAAGTAGCTTTAAGTGGGTGCTTTGCAGTCTCTTTTCAGAACATAAGCATAACTCGGATATACCAAAAACTGAAAGTTACGATTAAGATTTTCAATAAGTACCTTCATTTTTAATTAACAGTTCTTCTGTTTTTCACAGAATATTTAAAACTCAATTATTAACTGAAAAATCACCCCCTAACTACAAAATTACTAACTAAACTTCTCTTAGGACTTAGATCTTTGTATGGAATTAGAAAATATTAATGAAAAAACTGAAACGAAGGGATGCATTCACCATAATTCAAAAACTAAGATTTACTTAGATGAAATAATATATTGTTAATCAATTCCCCAAAGTGCGTAATGAACAAACCATCAATATTTTTAACTTTGTTTATTTTTATTAATGTGCTCTAAAAACATGTGGCCTTGATGAAAAAAACCAATTAACTTTTGCGAAACTTTAAGTAAGCAAGCTACTACATAAAGTATATATAGCTAATTATAATTGTACATTTTTGTATTAAAACTTGAAGTTTAGTTGAAATTTATTCATATTTCAAAGACCGTTGACCCGTATTGCATTACATAATTCCAGTGGGTAGTTTTGCTTTATATTCTAATTTTACATCATTTTATTTTGTGTGTAACCGTCAACTTGTATTATGCTTTCAAGACTTTCTATATATAGACGAAGTTAATATTAACACACCTGTAAAGATCAACTAAAAATATATCTAAATACTATAGAGAGCGAATAGCTATGAACTGTGGTAATGGACTATTAGATTGAAATGTTTTTTTTTTTGTTAGAGTACTCTTTAGTTTATTTAACTTCTATCAAGAAGAAATATACATTCATTTCATTTATATTCTTATTTTACACAACTATTGAGATACCTTCAGTTAATTTCATCAGAAGGTTACTCGAATCGTACCCTATATTTATGTTACAACTGCTAAATACATAACATCTAACATTCGTACATACCTACGTTAGTTAATCTGTAACTATAAATACCCTTTAATCATGCATTAGAGGAAAACATATGTTAAGTAGTTGGTTGATAATTTCATCAGTCTAAAAATAACTTATCTAAAGGGGTCAATGTGAACAAACAAAAATATGTGCAAGAAAAAATGCCGTTCCAAATTTTTTTGGCACACATTTACGTTATAAATTTATCCACAAAACTGGATGTAGACGGATGTGCATATTTTAAAAGTAAGAATGGAACAGGTCTTTTTTTTAACTCATTACTTACATTCAATGCTGTTGAGAAAAAATCATCCTTATCCTTGGCGACAACCTCGGAATCGGAACCCAAACTGCCCTCACTTTCTGAATCACTATCGCTGACGGTGGGAAGCGGTTCTTCTTCCTCGTCTTCCTGCACCTTTTTCGAAGGTAATATTTCGGCAGCTTGTTGTGCTACCTTCTGTTTTTCGATTAGTTCTTGTGTTTCCACTTGTTCGGCCTGTTCGCGGAACAGCGAGCCGAACTTCTCGAAGAAGCCGCCATCGACTTGTTGGATTCTGAAGATAAAATATTCATATTTGAAGAAATGACATAATTTTTTGATAAATATTTTAAAACGGTTGACTACAATTAATTAAATTATTAACTAATTAGCATTTTTTTATTTAGCATGTAAAAGTTGATGAAAAATGCAGTCAAAGATATTCTTCAGTTAAATGATAATAAAGGTGTTCTACTTCTTTATGACAATGCAAGATTGCATGTAGTATTTGTAACACACAGGAAGTTTCAGAATGTTAAATGGGAAGTTTTTCATCAACCAGCATAAAATGTGTGGCTGTTATTTAATTTTGTTGTTATTATCCAATTTTTTAGGAGGAAGTCAAAACTGAGGTTAATCTTTCCTTATAAAACAATACAAATATTTGATACCTGATATGATACTAACAATGGAAATGTAATTTGTATGTCTTCACTGAAAATTATATAACTAACGACTTCTGGGTTATATCTTATCCTAATTAGATACAAATTAGTTTATTTAATAAAGTAAGGGGTTTATAAGTAATATTCTCGCCTCAAATATGCCAAGAGTCGAAAATATAATGCGATGAAAAATTGCAAAATCTCATTCCAGTTCATTGTACATTTGTCTCTTTTTTCTTCATTTAAACTTCTGTTAATTATTTGGTATATGGATGACAAGAGATGGGGATAACTTGACAAATGACACAATTTGGTACTGTCAACCATGAATGGAAATTGAAATGTTTTGCTTAAGTAAATTGAACTTATACCGCGTCAATTTCATTAACGTTTTGATAGAAAAATTTGTTTCTTGAGTTGACTTTTTTATAAAAAAAGGTAAAAAAGGATATTAAACGGTTTTTTCGGAGTTATTTAAAATATTTATGATTCATTTTCAGTGACTATAAAAAAGAGATTCCTCAAACCTTAAAACATTTAAGAAATTTAATTCGTAAGTATTCATTAATAATTTTCATCTAAACTGAATCTAGGATAATGATGGAATAATAAAATACTTAGTAACATGCTATGCATATATTTATTTTCTCTGTGCTTAACAATTTATAATACGTTATGATATAATAATGGAAGACATTGTTGGAAGACAATTTTATTCTAACACATCACGTCCGAATAACTGACCTTCTAAATGGGAATGTTAAATAGCTTCATAACACTATTTGGACTAAAATTACAAACACGTTTTAAAATTCACTGCTTTATAAGCAAATTAACATAATGTCAATAAAAACAAGTCCTAAGCCTAAATATACACAACAATATATGTAGGAACTTTAAACAAATTTTAGGAAAAATGATAAAAAGTTTTCAATTTAATATCCACTTTTTTGAATTTAAACAATTTTTGATCAATTTAAATTACCTATGCAAGTGTACTTTACATAAGTATAATCTTCAGTGCCTAAATGAGATCCTTCTCTGCCAATTCCAGATTCTTTGACACCTCCAAATGGAGCTTCTGTAGTTGATATCATACCTTCATTTACTCCAACCATGCCCACTTCCATTAAATTGCTAACTCTAAATATTTGTGAAATATCTTGGGAGTAGAAGTATCCAGCAAGACCCCTGTCTGTGCTATTAGCAATTTTCAAGCTTTCTTCTTCAGTTTTAAATTTAATAATGGTCACAACTGGTCCAAAAACTTCATCATTATAAAGTAACATGTTTTCTTTAATGTTACTGATTACAGTGGGCTCATAAAATAAAGCACCTAAGTGATTTGCATGTTTACCACCTACCACAACTGAAGCCCCTTTTGAAACTGCATCCTCCACAAAACCATTGACTTTTTCAAGTTGTGGTTCATTTATTAAGGGACCCAAATTAACATCAGGGTTAGTACCATTACCAACTTTTAACTTTTTAATTTCCTTAATTAATTTATCCACAAACTCATCATGAATATCTTCTTGAATTAAAAATCTATTAGCAGCCACACAGGCTTGACCACAGTTTCTAAATTTAGCATTTAATGCACCTTCAACAGCTTTATCTATGTTTGCTGAGTTATATACTATAAATGGGGCATTTCCCCCCAATTCCAAACCAATTCTTTTAATACCAATTGCACACTGTTGGTATAAAATTTTTCCAACCTGTGTAGACCCAGTAAATGATATTCCTGCAACCTTTGGACTTTCACATAGTAATTTTCCAACCTCAGGTGCTTTATCCCTGCTACTGGTAACAACATTTATAACCCCTTTTGGAATACCTGCCTCCTCAGCCAGTTTTGCAATTGCAAGAGCTGTAAAAGGTGTATCTTCTGCTGGTTTAATAACACAAGTGCAACCAACAGACAATGCAGCTGAGGCTTTTCTGGTTATCATTGCATGTGGAAAATTCCAAGGAGTTATCAGTCCAACCACTCCAATTGGATGATGTTCTACCAAAATTTTTTTGGAACGTACTGGACTTGGTACAATATCACCTCTTAAATTCCTGGATTGCTGAGAAAACCATTCTACAAATGAATTACCATAAACAACCTCACCCACAGATTCAGATATAGGCTTTCCCGCCTCAGCCGTGATAATTTCGGCAATTTCTTTCTGATGTTCAACCATCAAATCATACCAACGTCTTAACAACTGAGATCTTTCCTTGGCTGTTGTAGTTTTCCACTTGTTAAATGCTTCGGCTGCTGAGTCAATAGCTAATTGTACATCTTTAACAGACATGTCAGGCACTCTTCCAACCACCGACAAGTCGGCTGGATTCTTAACTTCAAAGTATTCATTGGATGTGGAATCTACCCATTCTCCATTAACGTAGGCTTTACTGTTTAGTAAATGCATTTGCCGAAATAGGTTATAATTTAATCGATATTTTAAAATATGCTTTGGTACTTGAAACATTTTACGTCTTTGTACACACCTTCAATAAACTAAACAACACTTCAGATATGATTATTTTAAACCACTTACGACTAATAATACTCTATTATTTAATAAAATTTAATAAGACAGACGTCAAACACAGAGATTGCGTATTTATGTAAACACACGTAATCCGGGTTGCAGAGTACATGTCTTATATCATAGATTAATCTGTGATTAAATGAATACTTACATGGTGACATGTGTATCTGTACCATATCTACAGTGTGACAAAAAATCGTAAAAATTAAATTTTATGAGGGTGTCCCGCTTTCACTTGTACCTCACTGTATATTTTGATTAAATTTCTCTCCAGTGTAAAAGATAAATGTAAAGAAAGAGACTTTGATATTTAAATTAGTCCTGAAAATATTATTCAAGAGAAGTATGTATGGTAAGAACCATACAATTGAACGCCTAAAATAAATGAGAAAATGAAATAAATAAATCAATGTAAAAATTATTAACAACTTTCTGGTCTAGTAAATAAAGTAAAAAAAATATAAATAACCGTTTATAAATAGCTCATTGATTAATATAAAAAGGAGCGATGAATCATTTTCGACCAAGAAACGATAAATAAAACATCATTATATTTTAAATAAATACACACATACATTCGTCTCCATCTCATGTTTAATGTAATTAAAAAAACCAACACAAACCATTTTATAATTATAATGACATAGGAGCCTTCAAACATTCTTATTTAATTAATTAATTGCGCATATTTACACCTACTTCTAGCTAATATAAAAGATAGTGGATAGTGATAGAACAATAGTTCAATTTTTGTTACAATAAAAATTATATATCGAAAAAATCTTATTAAATTAAAATTGTTGGACAATATTTATAAAAATACAAAAATACACTACACAAATATTAATTTGAATATAAAAATAATTATTATTATATGCTTTATTTTATGTATTTTTGTTATTTGATAAGCGGTACTACAACAATTTTCTAATTCCACATATACATATACACATACATACGTAGATCTCAAATATATACATAGTGGCTCATTTGAAAGTGGCACACCATCAAAAAATTTGTATTTTAACAAAAAAAATGTTCAATGGTAAAGCATGAAAATGTGTATTTATAGACAAAATGTCATTGTATTGTAAAATTAAAAACCAGTGTAGTTAGGTTTTTTATAAAAAAATTGCCAGTATGATTCCTTCAATTTTCATTCCTAAAAAATCACCCTATAGGTCTTGGTTTTAAACCCATTTTGTGTATAAGTACATATTTTCACAGTATACAATTGAAAAAAGAGTTTGTTAAATCCAGACAAAAAATTTGTCAGTGTCATATACAGTATGTCCCACTTTCAAGTGGTTCACACTGTATATAATAAGTGAGTTTTATTTATGAATATTATGTATTAAATAATAGTCTCTTTTATGATTATAGGATGTTTTTATTGTGAAATATTTATTTTTTGTTTAATGAAAAATATTTGTTAGAATATTACACCCTTTTATTCAATGATGTTATTATTGATACTAGTTAATTTGTGTTAAATTTCAAAAAAAGAAAACAACTATGCTACTCAATTATCGAGAAGCTACAAATTAAAATAGTGCAAAAAATAAACTAAAATCTAAATGTTTATTTTATTTTAAAATTTTCCCAATACACATCTGCAAGATGACTGGGGAGTATATTAAGGTATGATCTTTTTAATATGGAAACATATCTGTAACTTTTTTATTTAATGTATAAAGGAACAATTTTTATTATAAATCTTTCGAGATATTATTCATTATATTTCCAACTTTCCATACATAATAATTACTACATTATTCAATATATCGAGTTTTAACACTTTGAGAAAATATTTATTCAATTCGTCATGTACTCTTACTCATCTTTGTATTACGAAGCGATTGAAGATACCACATAAATGTCAAATTTAGAAAAATCCCCTCTTACATTAGATTACTATTATTTAAAAAAGCAAGATAAAAAAAAATTTAAACTTATATCACGTTCTCTAAAAGTAATTTTAGGCGATTACCTCATCGTTTTCTTTTAACAAACCTCGAAAGTAAACAAAAAACAGCAAGCTTATGTCTAACCCAATTACTAAATTAATTAAAACATCTCTTTGGCAACATAAATAAAAATTAATAATAATATTATTATGCGTGATAATAAAATAATTTTACTGGTTGATTTGGGTCGGTTCTACCACATAGAACCATTAGGATGTAGCGAACTACCTTGAATTGGTGTCAGTCAACTATTAATTGTGAATAATAATCAAATTTATATATAAACTCACGTTAACTCGTGTTCCGTATGAGAATGGTCCACAGATTTCTGAGTGTTTAATTTGTTATAAATATGTTTCCAGAAGAGTTCCTCTTGTTCCAATTCCATATTTAAGACACTTCCAACTCACTTCACGAAATCGACACAATGCGGCACCGTTAAACTTAAATTAACAACATACAAACAAACCACGACTGAATCATCTAACCTATTCTGAGTTCTGAGCGAAAGAACTGTGACTTCTGACCTTGTTGGCGCTATTTCATTTGTAATGCATTTCGGTTCAGACTTAAGTTTCCTGTGCGTGGGATGAATTCATGTGGCTTATATGGAAACTGGAATAGGTTATGACGAGTAATTTGCGCCGGTATTGTAATTAATGTACGCTGCTCGATGCAAAAACAGAACCAGTTATGAAACGCAACAAAATGGGATTACTAGAAAATAAAATTTTTCTTTTACATTAAATATGGAAAAAATTCTTTGAAATGTTTGTATTTTTTTTTACTTTTTGATTTTTTAAATGGATTAATATTATTAATAAGCAAACATATTATTTAATTTAAATTAATCAATAGTTTTACAATTATTATTATTAGTCTTACAATTATTAAAATAAAAAAATAAGTTTGTAAAGACTATTATTATTACAATTATATAAAAAAAAAAATAAAAAAAAATGATAATATATTTTTCTTTATTTTTTTTAATTCACAAGTCAGAGCGATAAAAAGTACCCACAATTCTCAAATATAAAAAATAATGGTTCATGTATTGTTTAAATTATAGAGGTACTTTTTAATATAACCTGAAACCTTGAACAGAGATTATTCATCGCTCAATAAATTATTTGCAATAAAGAATTTATATTGTGTTCCAATATTACTACATCATTTTAGATTGAAACAATTCGCATATCCTTCACTGAATATAAGTACTCCGAACTCGCTAATACAGTCATTATCGGACAAAAGTGTCTTCATAACAAAATAGGTGGTACTAACAAATTTTAAGTTAAGTTACTAACTATGGTAATCATCACTGAAAGAAGTAAGCCATATTTACGAGTATATGGTAGAGTGTAATTTGTCCATGACACAGACAAACTAACCGTAGATCCTTCATAACAGGTTAATCACCAATAATCAACATTATGTTTAATATTAATTAGTATTTTTCTATTTCTCTAGTGTGGAATCTTCAATTAAGCTGATTGTCTCAGATTGGTTATGGTAGTAATTACATAGTTCTCAGTGAATTTAACATTGTTATTAGATATAACTTTCATTAGAAGCTCTCAATGTAAGCACCAGAAAATGGTGAAGCATATTTTACTAGCTTAACATATGATGAAATTATTGTTCCTCCATATCCATTTTTGCAATTACAAAAATCAATGAGTTTATAGCCTCTCAGATTAATTTATATTTATCTATAAACTAGATACCAAATATTGAAGATCTCTGGGAAAGGGATCTAGGTACTGATCAATGAACAATCAGATTGAGGATTCAGGAATGATAGCATTAAACTAGAAAAGCGTTCGTGCAGTTCGTTCACGCTGAATCCCCACTGTAGCAGGGATTCCCTAGATAATTAAGAAATACCGCAAATGATGCGTCATTGGTGCAGCATAAGACGATAGTAATTTTCTCAAGTAGGAATCGTTCACCTAACTGATAATGAAACTAAATATGGGAAATAGCTTATTTCTTACCTCAACTTCATGAATGTTTCTTTTGATCAAAGAGAAAAGTAATGTCAGAGTTAAACCATGCACGGAAGTGACACAATGGTTCTATTTTTCAACCTTGACCACACTCAAAGGACTTGCGTTTTATGTCGATCGATATATGTAATTCCTAATAAGACACAACAATCGTATTTGCCTCAATAAAAAGTATTTATTTACCCAGTATTAGGAATGATTTTCTATTTTTCCTATAATGTTTCTAAAAAGTTTCCAGAGTAACTAACATCCGGTCTGGGTATAATTATTTAAAAAACTGAAGGTTACTGTTAACGATTTTATGAAGCGTAAATCAAGTTTATATAAACTTAAGATGTTATATATTTAAACAATATTACCGCAACTGTCACCAATTTGATGTCCAAAATGTTTAATTACGTGAGAATGGTTAACCCAACCCACACCGACATCCTGAATATTGACAACGGAAATCCAGCCCAAGGCTGTATCTCGACTATTTATAATTTTCACAACAAAACTGCAACGTATAATTTTTCCAGTCATGCGGATACAATAATAAATAATTGTATAAATTTACCTATATACATATCATCTGTATTTCTCGTTAAATTATATTCATTACATTAAAATTTTATAATTGTTATAAATTATTTAGAAATAGAATCGTAGTAACCGACTAATAAGTAAATATTTCAAGTTTAAGTAAACTTTGTATGTCATTAAGTAAATTATATTTTGGAATTTACTGTTAAGAAAAAAGGAATGATTAAATTGACAAATATGTACTTTAACACATACATTTTTTTAATACAATTATAATTTATATAAAAATATTCTTTTCTTATATATTTATTGACCTCCCATTTTAAATGCCAAAGTTAATTAATATACATATTTTTACAATTAATAATATCAAATTTAAAAAATTTAAATATTATTTAAACGTCTATTGTTTTACGAAATAATCAATATTATTGTATTGACTTCAAATGGAAACCACCACGCCTCCAAACCACCCACATAACCTAAGAACTATGCTACTAACCCGTTATCGGTTACATCCTGCGTTTTTTGATCTTTAAGCTTGATGGAAAACATTCTCCACATATTTTCTTCACGAGACTCTTCCATTTTTTCTATTTAAACACTCACGTTAAATAAGAATACAAAAGTAACAACGACCGAACACATTTGCTATTTATACATTTCAAAACAAAACTGAAACGCGACTGAAGTCAGTGGTTCAAAAACACAGAGTTATAAAGATCATGCAGTTTTATTGCCAAAATGTGTTTTTAGTGATATGAAAACTTAAACAAATAACTGGTTCATAAATATGCATTCGAGATAACTGCAGAGAGTCATGTTTGAAATTAATATCAGGGTTATTTTTGGATGGTTTTCCATAATGATGATTATTTTATGAATGCATTTAACATGAACCAACAGAACATTGTTATATTGTATTGTAAAATACAGCTAAATAAGAAGCAATATATATGGAAGCAAAGAACAATTTTTTAAATACTGGCTACATGCCTACAAATTTTTAATATTAATTGTGGGCCTTTAAAGACACTAATTTTTCACCTTCACAAAAAATATAACTGATTTCTACCACAGTTCTCTTAAAAATCAAAATAATGCAGAATTAATATCTGACCTTTTGGTAGAATGTTCCAAGGAGTTTTGTCTCTGTAACTTCCCATATAAACTTGTCCTTTTCCAATTCTGATTATCTACACTTTTCTTCTTTCTCCAATTCATAATTATAACACGACACACAAATTTTATTCACCAACTAAAACTCTTTGACTGTCCGTATAAGTATTCGTCGCGGTATTCCCTGGTTGCTATTATGCGGGACTCATGAATCGGTTAAAAGTGAGAATTCCCCGTTAAGTATACAATATACATACTACCGACGAGATAATTATTTTAGGATAATTAATAGCCTTGGGAGAACAACTCGTCCATTGTTGTGTTTTTCAACATGCGAAATTAGATCTAAAAGAACTTTAGAAAACATATTTAAACAGATACATGTTCCACCCACACACATTACTTATAGATAAATAGTGGCGGTTCGATTGAACCAATTAAAATACTCATATGGAACAAATTCGCCGCAGAAATAAGTAATAATGTTTGATGAGCTGTTCATGTCCATCATTTAATGTATAGACAAAAAATAATTTTGAGTCTCAGGCATTGCAAATAATACGGGTACTTAACTGTTTAAAGATCCACTTTTTTTGAACTTTTTTCGTTTTTCGTATTAAATATTTCAGAACACTGCACATTTTAATGTTGCTCTGGTCACCATTACATATAAATTTGTAATAAACATTAAATCACTTGACCATATATTTTCACTCGAAATTTTATTACGAGCGTTATTATGTAGTCACGGTAATAGTTTCGAACAACGAGCTACCTAGAATTTTTCATCATGTGATTTTTATTCAAAATACGATTTAATCTTACTAATCAAAGGTATATTTAACATTTTTTACAGTTTTAAAATAAATATTATTTGCATAGTTGACTCATCTCCATGTGCCCCAAAAAGATTAATCTCAAACGTTGGAGTTTATATGTAAATGAAACAATTTGTTTAGTTGAAGTGTTAATATAATAATATAAATGTATATTTTATACTATACATGCAATGTAATCAATTACAATTTATTTATTATTATAATTTAATTGACCTTTATAATCAATCATACAAAAAAATTCTATTATTTCTACAAAAATTTTTAAAAATAATACTGTATAATTTAGATGTTTTCCAAGAAAATCCCATGCTTCTTTTAGAAAACCCACAATAACTTACATACTAATTATGTAAACATGATCTGGAAAAACACTTAAACGTACCAAAGCAAAGTTGTGACTCAACAGTCGTCACAAGTGAGTGGATAGGCCATTGTACACAACACCGGAAATTCCCTTAGCCCAACCAACAGGTTAAAATTATCAGCCAACAAATATAAATTTTATTATAAGTGAGATTATTTTTAATTAACGATGTTTAACACTGTTTAAAAAGACAATGTTTCAAAAGAATATTTATTCAGTATGTAAAAGAATTATAGAGAATTACTAAATAATAAATCACGTTTATCAAATTATAAATAATTTATGTTATTTAATTTAATCATTTATTTTTTAATTTCCTTAAAATCAGTTATTACTTAGTATAACATTTTCTAGTTAACTTTCACCCATAAATATGAATCACTTAATATGACCTCAAGATTTACTCTTGGAGAAGGTTGGAGGAACTCAGTAATACCGTATAATGAAACAAATGATTTTAGAGAGCCTAAAGTTTTAACTTGAGGTATGATATATCTATTGGAAAAAATTTAGAACCTACTACATAAACTGGAATGTAAAAAGTTTACCTTATATCGCATACAGGATGAATCCGTCTGTATTTCCAGCGTAGCAACCACGGAATTGATGACTCCTTCGTCTTACTGGGCATAATTAACGGTGTAATTTCCATTTGTTTGGTCTTCTCTTTATTCGAAAATTTGATGTAGCTAAAACAATCGTTTGGTTATTAAGGTAAGACCGGATTTACACTCTATAACAGCATTGAAAAAGTTGCGGCATTTTAAACTTTACATTTGTTTCAACTAGTTGTTGTAGCAAATACCAGAATGAGATCAACATGTGTATTTAAATTATTATCTTACAATTAGGGTGATAACCTAATTATTGCTAGCAATTCATCAATCAGTTGGAACTAATATTTTTAATACTTATATAAACTATATGAATAAAGTTCAATATTCATTTTATTCATATGCCGATAAAAAATAAAATTTATATTTTGGTTGTGTTCAGAATTTATCTCGATAATAGTTGTTCATGCTTGTTACATTTTAATTTCCAAACGTGCCTTCTTAATTCGTATTTTGAACCTACGGCCGAAGGTTTTTGAAAAGTGGGTCGTTGTTTTGAATCAAGGAACTTCTGGAATTAATGAAGACAGTTGTGACAATTAGTTTTTGTTAATTAGGAAGAGGTAAACCAATAAAACCTTCACCTACGAGTTCATCTACTATTCCATCCGCAAAGAACAAATAATGTAACAGATGAACATGAACGGAATACGTAATTATAGTTGAATAAACGATGGCGCTTTGTTATTATGTTTAAATTTTTGAAAATTATTTCCCAAATTGTTAGTTTAAAATTGTCTCATCGTTCATATTTTAATATTGTATTAATGATATATTTTTATTTACAATAAATTTTTAAATATAAATGTATTATAGATCTGACTTATATAATATATTTTATAATTATTTATAATAAATATATAATAATATAATATTTATTAAAAAATAATAAATAGACATTTAAATGTAAATTATAAAATACTCTTATAGAGAATTCTTATATTATTTTTATTTTTTCCAAATCTATGTAATAAAAACTTGTCTATTTTTGAATGTTTATATTACTTTTATATCTATTAAAAATTAATTGTAACATTATTAATAATTTATGACAATTAAATTTCATTTTTATCCAATAAATCTGATCAGATGCTTCTTAGGAAGCTATTCATTATAATAATACATTAGTTTAATTAATTTAGTTCATTTTATAATCTTTTTTAAATTATTTTTTTTTATAGATACACATTTCATAATACGTATATATCAATTATATCATAATTAAATATTCAATATTTAAATTTAATGAAACAAGAACTGCACATGTAAACTATAGTTTTGAATTATGTGATATGCTAGATACATTTTCGTATATTACAATTTCAAATTAAAATTTATATTATTATCCTATTAATGATTGATCTTAACAATACATATTTTTTACAATTATAAAAAATCATGACAAAGTTATTTTACTAAGTTTTAAGTACTCTGTACTCTAACTACGTAGATACACAGTCTTATCAGTTTGATAATATTTAAATGTTAAACAAACAAGTGCCAAATTTTTCATTTTACATGACTAACATCAACAATTCCACATACCTAATAATGGTAAATTTTTGTTTGACATTATTCGCTCGTAGTGGAGGTTTTTCAAAACATTTTCTACTATTCCTTCTAGCACTGGTGGTCCTTTTCCCCGATTTGGTGCGTACCACAGGATGTTTTCTTCTTCTCATTGCGTTCGATCTTTGTAAAAAACACTTGTCACATCCATCCTCTGTGGTCCATGGCAGTTCTAATCCCTTCAGCAACATCTTGAAACAAACACTTAATTCACAATAATGCCACTTTCAAGTGTTCTACGGTAGCATGTTTCAGATTGCGTCAAAAACAACCAAAAGGTTTGTAATAACGCGCGTGTAATGGGTCACTTGCGGGCATATACAATAGCGAATAGTCGGCGGCGAGGGGGGGTTTCCGCTGTATTCTTCGGCGAGGTGCATTTTCAACAATGACTCGTAATGGAAAATAGACCGGCCAACAATGGCGTATGCACATCAAATTGATTTTTTGTGTTTCGTGCCCCGTTTACTTAAATATGTATCGGACGCGAATGGACTATGTGTAATTATTCGATAAATACAAAGGGGACAGTGGTACCGTAATGAAAGAACACTTAAAGTTCTTAAAGTTAACTGTAGCTTATTCATTGGTCTTAGCATTTTTCGAGTAAGGATTATAAAAATGGATTAATTGTTATTTAATTGTTACTTACAATTAGTTTCACATCACATGTATTTTACATCATTTATATAAATATTTGTAATATTACGTGACATTTTAAGATAATATGCATGTTTGTTAATCTAAAAATAGTTCCAAAAATGTATGCAGGTAACACAATGTCTTAGACTTTTTTATTTATGACTTGATTTTAATAAATAATCGCTAAAAAGATGAACAGTAAAGAATGACGGGGGAAAGGCGTACTATGAAATTGTTTTCTTTATTATTCAATAAATTTTTTATATCAATAAATTATGAAAAAAAAAAATATTATAAAGTTATTAATGGGACTTACACATATAATTTTGTTTAATTTAATATTTATTCATTTAAACAATACAAATATTTGTTAAAAATTATTATTTTTTTATTTTTTAATATAAAAACTATATTGAACTTCAGTAGGATTAAAACTAAAAATTAAAGTACAATCAAATAAATAATAATTTTAAAATATTCGCATCACCATTTTCTTATATTATTTTTCTCTTCAAATATTTAATTGTAACTAAATGTTAAAGACATATATCATTAAATTCCTATAAAAAATATATATTTTTCCAGATAGTGATAAATAACTCTTTATTTCTAAAAAAAATTGATGGAATGATCTCATGTTAAACATGCAACAAACGAATTCGACTTCCAATTAAAATTGAACAACAACAATTAAAGTCATTGTAATGTATAAGGCATTTATTTGTTGCAACACAATCCGTGATACATTTCTGTTTTGCGTCAAACATTTAGCAACCTTATATTTGATATTTTCACGTACATAATACTTGTGTGTTTATTATTGTTGATAAAATCATTTACTGGGAATTAGGGTAAAAATTTAAAAACATATTTATAAATTAGTAGGATTTTTATTTCTAAAAATACCAAGGCTCATATATAATTTATCAAAAGAAACAAATAGTTACAAATAATTTCTATAAATTTAATAATTTAACAACAACAGAATAAACTCTACAGATACAAGAAATAATTAAATAATAAACATTCTTAAAAACAAATAAATACTGGCATTCTGCATTAAACATTACTATTTTAAGTTTGGAATGTTACATATGAATGTAGTGTAAACTGACTTCATTTAATTACCATCTGTAGTTTCCATTCTGTAATATACATAAATATAAATTTATTACATTTTCTATAAAAACAAAATTATAAACCTGATCTAGACAAAGTATAAAAATCAAATAACACTGATTTTGTCATTTCAGGTGAAAATTGCCTGATAGAGCTACTATCGAATCTTAAATATTATACCAGTCCTCTGTCTAAAATGGTAATTTTCATATTGGAAACGACAATATTACTTTTAGTAACACAAACTGAATTCACTTTTATGAGTGTGTTGCAGAATTAGGCTGAGTAATATCAATATTAAATTAATAAATAATTTAATTTAAAACGGTTTTAGTTACGTTCTAAAAATTTGTAACAATAAAACGTACAAATTGTGTTAAATTTAAAACCCATGTAATAAATGTCCAATAAATTAATTGAATGAAATACGAAATTAATGTAATATTAAATTTAAAAATTCAGGTAAAAGTTTATTTTTATTTTAAGTCAATTATATAAACTTAATCTAAATAATTGACACAAGGAAGCACACTTCTTTTTCTTGATATTGATAAACAAATTGGACTAGTTAGTAGTAGTCAAAATTCGATCTTCGTTTATTTTATTTGAAGAGATACATTTACAGCACCATTCTGCCACACGCTCGATAAAAAACAAAAAATAAATTAAATACAGCCAAATCATACTATTCAGTTCCATCATACTCAGATGCGGGATCCGAATTGAAATCGGTCACTATGAACAGACTGGGTACCTGCCATAGACGAAACACCTTGTTTTCCATATCGCGCTCCTTCTCCTGTAATGCGGCCAAGTCTCGCTTTAGTTTATTAAACTTTTCAGTCAGCACGAAAACCTGCCGACAATACGCCTGCTGTTTTAACACAGCATCGTTATTAGCTTTCTTCAGGTCATTAATCTCAATATCTCTTTCTGTAACAACATTTATCATATTCAATAAGCATATTGGTCAATTTTTTTATTGAATCTAAATAACATTTAAGAATTAGTATAACCTATAATCTGATATTATAAATTTATTAATTAATTAAATTTTTCTTACGCGCAACCAGATTGATGAGGTTGGTCATTGCATCTTGAATTGTGGCTGGAGCTGCAACTGGATGAACATCCTTTGCAACAATACATTTTGATGATTGACTTGAAATTGCTTCCTGGGAGTGGGATGCAAGTTCTTTTTTGATATCACCTGCAACAGACTGACAGTGTTGCTTGCTTTGCAAATGTTCCCTTTTGTTGTGTAAATTATGAAACCACTGGTCACAAGTTCTGCAATACAGCTCTTCATTATCATCATCCTAAAAAATAATGAATTATAGTTAAAACTTCATTAATAGGAAAACACATACATCAATGTCATCTGTGGCATCCATATCACTTTCTGAAAGTACATTGTTTTGAATTCTTTTCTTCCTTTTCTTGGCCAAATAAGCTCGATAAGCATCAGACTGCCTATACTGTTTCAATTCTTCTCTGTATCGTTTTTTATCCTCTTCAGCCTTATCCAAATATGGTTTCTTTTCAGCAAGAGTTAAACTGGACCACCTGTTTCCAACTATTTTGGTTACCTCATGGAATGGTAGAGAGCTGTCCTTAAATTGTTTCCTTTGCTCATTTAAATAAAGTGTGTATCCTGTACTTGGAGCTTTTGGTGGAAGATTAAGCAATTCCGGTTTTCTTTTCCTACCTTTTGGCCAGCCACCTCTACCTTTTTTAGGTTTTTCCACAGTGATTTTTTCATTAGATACTACTGGCTTTATTATATGCACTGAAGTGCTGGGTTTATTACACAGAGTGGTGGTTTCAATAGTATTATTTATATTTTTCTTGGACTCATCAAGTTTAATATCTAATTTCAAGGAACTCACAATTGTCTTAGGCTTTGTTACAATATTATCAATTTGGCTTTCATAATTAAATAATACTTCTGATTGCAAATCATTTAAATTAGACAGTGCAATAAATTTAGGCTGAATACTGCAAGATGAGGATGTGGTTGTACTTATGTCACTGCATTCACTGGAAAAACCATCACTATCAAAGTTGAACGAGGTTTGAGGTAAAATTCGATCCTTATTCGGGATGCCCTGCTGAGATATCAATTGAGCTGCAAGATTCCTTAAGTCCTCCACTGACAAATTCAAATCCGATGATAATGCATCATTTAAGCTCATACAGACTAACCTGACAAAAATTTTAATTTAATATTAAATTACATTGCTATTTGTGATATTTACCCTTTGTTTGTTTCCACTAGAATCCCATTTCTAAGCAGATTATTGGCTTCATCTGCTGTTTCACAATCCATGCCATCATTTTCGAGCCTTATCACAAAATTACCGGTATTATCCATGATATCAGGACCCCCAAGATATTCATAACAACCATGACGTCGTTTTTATCATAACATGCTGCTAAAATAATTCAGGCAAATAATATTGTAATTTGGCGATCGTATCTCGTCTTCTTCTTGCATTAGCAACTTACCAAAGTGTAAAATCAGTCAAATGTTGCGGAAATCACTAAATGGCCATTTTCAAAATGTAAATTTTAGTAAGTTTTTATGTTTTTAAAATTAATATGGAAACTACAGATCAACAAAAAGGGAAGTAACGTTTTGGCTTTCAATTGAAGAAGAAGATTTGAGGTTATTTACAAAATAAAGATTGGTTATGTTTCTTAACCTAATAAACACGAAGTCAAACCTAATTTTAAAAAAATGTTTCGAAATATACTAAAATTAGAAAAATGTAGCAGATATGTAAATTCAATCGTCAGCCACATAACCAAAGTCTCAAATAAACCTAACTGCTGCAATGTCAATTACTCGTTAGTTCGTAACTGCAGCAATCAAGTACAACTCCAAAATCGATTGGGTTCAATAAACGAAGAAAAACAATCAGTACCTGTGAACAAACTTGAGGGAAAATTATATTTGGCATTTACATGTAAAGTATGCAGTACAAAGAATGCAAAATATATAACAAAAGTCGCTTATCAAAAAGGTGTAGTTATTGTAAAATGTACAGGTTGCAATAATCATCATTTGATAGCTGATAATTTGAATTGGTTTACTGACTTGAATGGCAAAAAAAATATAGAGCAAATATTAGCGGAAAAAGGAGAAACTGTGAAAAAAATTAACATGGGTGATTGTATTGAATCAATTAATAAATAAAATGTGTGTTTATATTTAAAAGAGAAAATTAATCTGTGATGTAATTATATTAAACAGAAAATATACTATTTTATAACTTAAGGCCTTTTATTTCAGATAACAAAGAACCAGATGTGATGTAAATATATTTTTATTTAACTTACATTAAGTAACAAGGCATATTTCGTAAAATACTAAAATAAGCTTATATCTACAAAAGTATAAAAATATTGCCAATTATAAAAGATATCACTGGTAACTAATATCTTACATGGCACAATAATACAGATTCTTTGGCTTACATAATAATATAATACAAAATTAAGTTTATAGCCTATTCATTCAATTTAAAAAACAATTAAAATAAATTGTTGTGTGATGCTTGGCACTAGTAAAATATCACCCACATTCATTACAATTTATGTGCAATGAAAGTATATATATATACAAAGTTATATATTTTAACACTATCTCAAAAAATACAATATTGAAATATAAAAAGCAGTAATTCGATAATCATGTGTATAACTATTTAATATGCAAAAATTTTATTTGAGCAACACTTGAGGTGTTTTGGTCCTACAAAAGCAGTTTAGAACTGCATATTCTCACGTAAACCTCGTCATATTTATAAATATACAGACTAGACTTGTTTAGGCTTACTAATAACCGCGTACGGTTCATCGTTGTGAAATTGGTGATGTACATCTTTCTTATTCGTCTTTTTGGGCACCGGCGTTTGCTTGGGAGGTTCCTTCCTAATCGAGGCATAACCCAAGTGAGAATCATCCGCCAATCTAACACCTTGAAGGCAAGTTTCCACTTCGTCGTACTCGTTGAAACTCGGAGGTTCGATAACTGGTGCTATGGGTGGAGGATTCACTTGTTTGTAACTTGAATTTGTTGCAAGTTTCGTTGTCGAACTGAAGAAATCCAGTGTGTCATAATTGTCGTCTGTGACGGATTTCTGGGTGATTACTGTCGGCGCCAAATTACTGGGTTTGGATTGTTGCAATATTTTCTGCGGTTTTTCTTTGCCCCATGAATCGTTGTATATTTCCTCTGGTTCAGTTGCGGCTTCGCACTCCGTATGATTGATGTCGTCAACACCCATTGTACGCCAAGCGTTATTTCTGTATTCAATTTCATCATATGACGTATTAATGGGTTCATAATCTGGATCTGGTATTGAAGTTGGTTTTGGGGGCATCAACAATTTTCTTGGAGGTTTTGATGGTGTTGGCAATTTTGATTTTATCACAGATTCTAATCTGCTGTCGCTGAACGACGTGAAACCATCGGCAGCCGGTGAAAGGGGGCTTCTAGATCTGGCTTCCATAGATACGCATGGAAATTCCGAATCCACCTCTGCTGAGAGTCTATTTTTCATTGATTTCATTTTTGAACTCACAGATCTGAAAATGTTATGTAAATATTAAAATAAAATCATAACTAAAACTGAAATAAAAGTATAAAGTCAATACACTTCTTATGGAATCTGTACACTGAACAGTTAAACACCTACCTGAAAATTTCATCATGATTAGGGTGATCGATAAGAAATATACCATCTCCAGAACTGCATTTTCTTCCTGCTTCAAATGTAAATTTGCCATTTTTTATACCATACTTCCGTATGTAGTGATAAGGCCATGTAAATAGAGTTTTGCCTGCATAGTTTTTCAGTTGCAATTCCATTGGATTTATTATTAGAGTGAATTGTTTATTATCCAATCCACATGCTACTGAAACTGGGGTGCTTAATATCTTAACAAAATAGATACCATCACCAGAGGAGCAGTACAAATCATTATCTTCTTCAATAGATGTGATTTTTGAAGAATCATCTGGGAATATGACAGACTGTAATGCTTCAATCCAAGAATTTTTATCACTTTCATCTAGGGCTTCAAATTCGTAGACATCCGTTTTAGTTGTTATCCCAAATACGGTTGCTGTTTTGTGTGTAATTTTAATACAATTATTCAATGGTAAAATTTTAGAATCTGATTTGCCAACTGAATCACTGTTCTCGAACACTTCTAATCTGGCAATACCCAATTTGCTAGCTTTATGTAAACAATAAAATTTACGTTGAGGTTTCTAAAACAACAAAGGAAAATATAAAAAAAGAATGGTAATATTTTAAAACTAACCTTTTTCTTATTAGGAGGCAAAATCAAATAGCCACATTTTATTGGATCGTCACTATCCATTTTGTTAAAATTTCACGAGATTAATATCAGTCCGGAATTCATACACAGTTTCCTCGATACAAGGAGTTTTTATCAATCAACATTTATCTACACATTATCCAAACATTTCCGCGAGCTTTGATGCCAAACTGTTTGCAAATATTTAACATTGTTTCACTTTTTTTCTATTGTTTTTACGCTGGTACAAAAGTATTATTGATATATGAGATGAAGTACACGGCAAAATTAAGCAATCATCAAACTAAATCCCTAAGAAACAGCATTCTTCGCATTTTTCACATTTAAGTGATTCATATGATAAATATTTTAAACTTGTTGCTGCGTACGATTGACACATTGTTGCCAGAATTATTGAATATTTGCCATTCAAGATAAAAGAAATATTTTTAAATATATATTAACGGAATTTTCATCCACAAATAATTATTTTTTTTAATAACTGTTTTTAAAATGAAATCTTACGTTATACGTTACAATAATATATTTTTAAAAATATTTACTTAATAGTATCAAAATTTGATCATTTTTATTTTATTTTTGGTAAAAATAAATTTTGATAAACATCAAAATATAATATTGTTTTGAAATGAATTTGTTTAATTCCTAGGAGAGTACGAAAATTTTATTTATCAAAATTTCACACAAATATAACAGAAAATGGATATTTATAAACTTTGAAGTATTTTTAAACATACATTTAAAAAAAGCAGTAACAATGAACTAACAACTTCAAAGAAGTATTTTTAAAATTAAATTTTTACAAATATTTATAAAATATTTATTAATTTTTATATTAAAGCAATTATATAATTTAAAAATTATTTACCTTTAGTATCAAAAATTGTTTATTTTAATTTACATTCGGTAAAATTAAATTTTTGAAAACACCAGAGTATAATATTAATAAAAATATGAATTTGTTTAATTGTTAGAAAAGTAAAAAAATTTTATTTATCAAAATTTCACTCAAAAAATAACATTTTTGAAAATCAGTAACAATAAAGGTAACACAACTCTGGTAAATGTGTCACACTAAAATGCAATATGAAAATAAAATATGATATTCTTACACGTTAGTACATTATAATAATACATATTTAATGAGACTATTAATACATATACCTATATCCTCATGCAATGATTTTTTACAGTAAACTCTAGAATGTGTTTCAAGCTGGGCTAGTAACAATGATATTGTTTAATAAATGTGGTTTAGAGGGTTCCAAAAATTTCAGGTAAGTTTAAATTAGTTACAACTTTTAATTTTTACACTTTTTTACTTAATAAAAATATTACTTTAAGAGAACATTAAAATTTAATTACTTTCGAGTACACATAACATTTCAAAGTCACATATATTTTAACACGATCATATATTGAACTATCGGAGTGCTCCAAATTTTATTCGAAAACCAAAATAAATTATTCCAATAAAATCCATAAGAGCAATGAAAAAATTACACACACAAAAAGTAAACAATCACGTAAAACAAACAGGTTGCGGACTTTCGGTTGCCAATCAAACGCCGAAACGTACAAACAGTAATAACTAATCAATCAAAAAAGGGAGCGCAAGTCTACTAAGTAAGCCGCTGATGCAAGGTAGTTTTCCCTACAACAAAGGCGCCAATCAATGGAAAAAACTTAGTCTGGCGGCGACTTGTTACGGTGCCATACGCACGCAAATGTTCGATCCGGGTTGAGAATAACATAAAATGCCTCAGTTTTGGGATTATTTCGGTAAAAGCCAGCCCAAACTAAATTTGCAGGACGGCCTATTCCAAATCGCTTCGCAGACGTGCAATTTGCTGGTGCAGGTGAACAACACGAACAACATCAGTTACGGACAGAATGCAACAAACATCCACATGAACAATCTGCCCCTGAGTACGCCGCGAACGTCCCGATCTCGTGGTGGTGATGATGACAGTGAGCAATTGGTCGTGCTCATACCGCCAAATGATAGGAATATTAAATACAAGCCCGGAATGTTTGGGAAACCTAGACTTTCGGTAAATAATCAGTTATGCGTTAGATCTAAATACTGATTGCTTTGCTTACAAACGTTTGTAGATGTGCTGAATTTTTTAAAAGATAAACAGTGGGTTGTATCATGTAGGGAAATACTATTTTTTCTATAGTATAACCCACTTGAAGGCAAGAGACCCCTATAAAATTTATATCTTTGACGAATTTTAACTTTTTCAATTGTAAAGCTTGAAAATATGTGCTTATACACACAATATTACATTTTTGGACCCAAAACCAAAACCTACAGGTAATCTTTTCTGCATAAAAATTAAGGAAGTAATTCTAGCAATTTTTTTTATAAATATCTAACTAAACCACTGGATTAAGAACCTCCTGAAATTATGCATATTCATAATTCTGTGAAAATATTAAAAATCATATTCTGTTTATGAATTTATTTTTTTAACAACTTGAACTGCCGGGAATAGCACAACAGTTATCTTATTTTTTAAGAAAATGGAATATCATACTAATAAAACTATATTTATGTGATACTAATACTCTTAAGAGCCAAATTTTATTCACTTCCAAAATGGTGGATTCAATTCAGTACATTTATTATATCTTTTTTGTAAGTTCGTTCTCACTTTTACCAGAATATTTTTTTTTAATTTTTCCATAGAATTATGAATATGCATAATTTATTTCTAAAATTTGGTGTATACTCATTTTAGGGAGCTTAATCCAGCAGTGTAGACAGATTTGCTATAAAAAATTTGCTAGTATGATTTCTTCAATTTTCATACCTAAAAAATTACCCCGTAGGATTCGGTTTTGGACTCAAAAACGTAAAATTTTGTATATAATGTTGTAATTTTGTATCATTTATAAAAAAAATATATAGAGGTAATTAATTAATTTATTTACATAGTTAAAGAAGACTATTTATAAAATTAAAATATATTGATTTTGGAATGTTATGCTCTAATTCAAGTATTAATACAAACAAATGTTTGCTGATTAGAAGTAGGGAAAATTATTTTTAAAATAATTAGTTGTTTAATGTGATGATGTATATGTAGAAATGCATATAAACTAAAAATAAAATACGACAGTTTTGTTAACATTTGTTATTTTTTTAATTTATCTTTGTTTAAATTTTATTCTTGTGTAAACAATAGTGAATATTTTAGTACAAGTCATAAGTAGTTTAATAAAAAATTTAAATCTATTAGTATTTAAAATTATTTTTAATTACGTTAATTGTTTAGTATTTTTAAAGTTATTTGTTTCATTTAGCAATTTATTATATACACATTACAAATTTTACATAAAACATACCTTAGTTATTTATATTGGAGACAACACATCGATTAATAAATATTAAAATCAATATAGACTTGAAGTAAATACAAACATAATTATTGAAATACTACAATTGTTTTCCACAAAAACATATTCATATAATAACTAAATGAATGATAATAAACAAATAATATTTAACTTGATTACCGAATTTATAGAGAACAATTTTTAATAAATAATATTATAATAATAATATCCGGCTACATTCCTGAAATTGGAGCGAATAACAGAAGATCTAGACAAGTAATTTATCCTTGTTATATTGTACAATTAAGCAAAGTCCTGCAATTTACAAAGACATTAACTAAAGAGTTGCGTGTTCATAAATATGTTTTTAGTTTAGATTCAAAACAATGATGTTTTGGTAACATAAATTAAAAAAGAAATTATCTTGTTTAATGCCGTTATCGGTAATGTATTTTCAATATTTTATGTATAATTAATATACATAAAAAATGTATGTATATTGATTTTCGTTCCTGGTATAATAATAACAACGATCCTTGAAATGAAAATGTAATTATAAAAGTGCAACGGGTGAAAATATTATTGTGTTCAGGCTCAATTAAATAATTAATGTGCTTATCTATTGGTATTATCTTTCTAAGTGTTCCCAAGGCTATAAATATTACTAATTTGATTATTTTTTTATTATATTTACTTCGCAAATTATTTTTCATTTAATAGAACTATTGACTTAATTATCTAGACACATGGTAATTCCATTTTTTATTAATAGAAATTTTAGGGATCAGTTATTTAAAATAACACGTTTACTTTTCTTTGAAAATAATACCGATGAATTTGTTGGATTAAAAAATTAAAACTTAATTTGTTATGAACATTACATCAATTTTTTTTATAAACCATAAATGTAGAAACTGATACATTTTTAATTGTGAAAACTGAGACCATTTGTTGTACACGCAAGTGAATAATTCATAAAACAAAAAATACACAGTTCTTAGCGAAACAATTTTACTATTCCACCGTCAGAAAGAGGGCGGTATATAAAAGCTTTTATGTAGCTTTTTCGTAGTAATTATTGATTAGCTATTTTGTAAAGGAAAGGTTAAACGTTGAAACGTTTCTAGGTGAAGTTCAGGCCAATTTGAATGCGGCAAAATATTCATAAAATTATCAGTATATTTTAGAGAAGAAAATTTTATTAGAATATTCCCAAAAAAATGTCTAAATTTTAACTATATGTATTTATGTACTACTGACTAATTAATTCAACACTTATGTTTACCCTGTCCATGAGTGTTTATTAAATGCCATTAATAACATGGGACCAATTATACGATAAAAATCTCTTTCAGTCCCGAGAAAGGTTAAGAAATATGGCGAATTTGCGTGTTCTGATATAATAATTCCATCTCCAGTGGCCTGTATACAAAACGGATACCCGTTAAAATTTGATAATATTTATTTTTCTTCAGATATTAAAAATTAATAATTACTGCAAACGTATGAAACTCGATCATATATTGAATAGTTCTTTTTAGCAGGTCCACGGAAGTGGTTTAGGTTTGGCTGTCATAAACATGATTAAATGAGATTACAGTCGCAATTTAAATATGTAAGTTAGAAATTTTAGATATAGACTTTTATTTTTAAATATTATTTCTACTTATTCTAAAGGCTGCAAACATATATTTCTTATATTTTTAAAATTATTTTATGTTCTTTGAATTAACATTTTTAAATAAAACGTATTGCCAGGCTAAAATTTTCTTTTATTTTAATTTTTGAATAATAGCGAATAATTAATGAATTAATAGTGAACAAAGTATGTACATACTGTAAGTGTAAACATATTTAATTTTTAATAACAAAGATAATGTAGAAAAATGAATAATAATCTTTTCAAATAATTTATTTTTACATTGTTTTGGATTACATTGTATTCTAAATATACATTTATATGGCCAATTTCAAATTGAATTTCTAAAAACAAATAAAATCGTTTACGTTAAACATAATTACTAAATAAAATGTTTCAAAAAGTACCTATTTGTTATCGATGCGAAAGCATTTTTACAATGACACATAGACATTTTTTTATTTTGCCATTTTATATCTGGGGAGTGTTTTTTACGTATTACATCATATGGCAACGATGCAATTTTCTATCCTACTCTTACACGTTTAGCCCCCATAAGATCTCACTTTAATTAGTAAATCAGGTGACCACATAACCACTGACATCTAAGTTAACCTCAACTCAAATTCATATAAATATAAACAAAGAACGATAATATTTGATAAGAAAGAAATCCCAAAATGAAAATTAAACTGGGATCCCCTGACAAAAATGTTGGTATATGTGTGGTTTTATACGTTGATTTTATTTAATAATTTAGTTAAAGTAATTATAAAATTATGGTGACTTAGGTTTTTGATGATGGTGCATCAAATAAATTGAATTTATTTGTTACAGACGGTTCTTGAGGGTCCGCCTATACCAAATGATGAAGAAGCTGATGTGTGGGGACAAGGCTACATGACACCAGCAGATGATGATGGAAGCCCTGGAAGAAGGTATAATTTTTAGAAATTATAAAAAAACTGTTTCTCAATCATAATTCAATTTTTTATTAATAATGTTAGATCATTACATAAACAAAAATTGCATGATTCCAATATGTTATAAAACAAGAATTCAGTATCTTGTAGTTCTTCAAATAATCAATTAATTATTTTAATTTAATGATTACTACATTGAAGCTCTGCTAGTACAAACCAGTTTGTATTAATCTATAAATAAATTACTTATTATTGTACATAGTTTTGTATTTCTTGGTTCATTTTGTTACAACTTATCTGTTACATTAATGTTTTTTTTTAAATAAAGTTTAATTATATTAGAAATTAATTTTCAATTTTAAGGTGGGGACAGAAAACTAAATGGTGCAGGCCATCATGCATACCTATATCCATAATATGTATTTTGATCTTCCTAGTAGTACTTTTACCATTATTAGACCATGCCACTGAAAAAGCTTTACAGGAGCTGAACAGCTTTAAAGGAGTATGTAACAATACTTGCAGGTAAAATACAGATTTACATTGAATAGTTACTGTAAAAATAAAAAATGAGAAATGTATAATTTAATTTATATATATATATATTTTTCATATTTTAGCATATCATTAGTTGAGACTATTCCCCAAGGAGTAGAATTTCCAGATTCTGTAATACAACCTTCCACTTTTGATACATGGTTAAATTTAATAAATTCCGCTAAATATTCTATTGAAATAGCATCCCTCTACTGGACATTGCGACAATCTGAAGTTTATCCTGATCCATCTTCCATTAAAGTAAGTAAATCGGTCGTGATTTTTAAAAGGTTCCTCACAACAATTTTTGATTCAGGGAGAAACAATATTTCAAGCACTTTTGAAAGCTGGTACTGACAGAGGAATAAAGGTCAGAATTGCACAAAATGCTCCATCACAGAATTTTCCCAATATTGACACTGAACTGCTGGAGAAAAGAAAAGCGGCTGAAGTCAGAAGCTTGAATTTTAATAAATTGCTAGGGAGTGGTGTCCTTCACACTAAAATGTGGATCATAGATCGGACCCACGTTTATATTGGCAGTGCCAATATGGATTGGAGATCATTAACTCAGGTAAATATTGTTTGTTTCCAAATCAAGGATAAATATGGTTAATATTTGTCTATGAAATGGCTTAATTTAAAATTGTAAAAAACGTATATAAACGGCCTTTAAACCATGATTAAACCTCCGCCTTTGATAAAATCGTATATATTAACTTACATAGCTCATGATAAATTGGATAATTATAGTTTGTATATTTGATCAAACCAGAAAATTTGTCACTGAAGCTTTTGTCGGACCTTGACAAATCGATATTAATCACTTTTCTACCCTAGTGCTTCCACAATTTACAATATTAATCATAGCATTTCGTGTCACCGTAAATTAATTGCATTCTCCTTTTTTATTAATAGTCATTTCGAAAATTAGTTCAAGGAAATATTTACCGCAAACTTAAAATTGTACTTGAATACATCTCATTCCTATTTTTGTTATTGTTTTTCAGGTGAAAGAAATGGGGGTTGTCATGTACAACTGTTCTTGCTTGGCTGAAGATGCCGGAAAAATATTTGATGTGAGTTTTACTTAAATAATATGTATATTTTATAATTTTTTGGCAAATTTCTAGGTGTATTGGTCTTTGGGCGAAGAAAATGCTAAAATTCCCGACATTTGGCCAAAATCCTTAAATACAGATTATAACATGGATACACCTTTTGATTTAATGTTAAAAAATGAAAGTTTTCAATCGTATATATCTGTAAGTGACATGTAATGAAAATACTATCATATAAATACTTACTTCGAATAACTATTTTAGAGTTCGCCACCTCCTTTTAATCCAACTGGACGCACAAATGACATTGCCGCTCTAGTAAATGTTATAGAAAAGGCTGAGAAATTTGTCTACGTCGCCGTAATGGATTACTTTCCACAAATGCTATATACACCAAAAAAGAAGTTTTGGCCCGTCATAGATGATGCTCTAAAAGCTGCAGCCATAGATCATCACATCTCAGTTAAGATGCTGATAAGTCAGTGGAACCATTCTAGACCGTCAGAGGAGTATTACTTGAGATCTATCGCTAGTATCAGCGGATTGTATCCGCGTGTTTCCATCGAAGTGGTAAGTGGAAATTCCATTTTAAGTGACATAAATCATCATAAATTGGATAAAAATTAAATAATAAATATAATAAACATATATAATAAATATATTTTCACATAAAAATATTTGATTTTTTATCAGTATAGAAAATATATTTTTTGCGTTTTTAAATAAATAAATACCTGTATATAAATTGTTAAAACTTTTATTTTCTATTTCAGCGTAGATTTATAGTGCCGGCAGATAAACAGCAAGAAAAAATACCGTTTGCTCGCGTAAATCACAACAAATACATGGTTACAGACAACACCGCTTATATTGGTACCTCCAACTGGTCTGGGGACTATTTCACTGATACCGCGGGAGTCGCTTTCGTAGTTCACGACCCAGTCTACGACCGTAACACCAGCCACACTACAATCAGGAGCCAGTTACAAGATGTTTTTGAACGAGACTGGAACTCCAATTACACGGTGCCTTTAGAAATGTAACGAACGTACTTTCTAACAAAGATTAAATAAATAAGTTAACTAAGTAAACTTATGTATTTAATCTTTGATTTAGTGAAATTGTGTATCTATAAAATTATAAATACCTTTGACTTAGCAAATACATTTATCAAGCTCAATTTCTTCCAAACTAGTGAATCATATCTTATAGATAGAATTAAGTGGTTGCATTTGATATCAACATTACTAACATATCATTATCGTTTAACATATTTATTATATTTCATAATAAAATAACATAAATTACTTATTTTAAAAATTATTTATTTTTCCTTCCATTAACACTTTTTCGCATGTTTGGAAGAAGTACGGCTTTAACTGGTTTGTTTTTTACAACTCATTGCTTATCTTACGTAATTTTAAAAAGCCTATGTGGCAAGCAAATATTGTTTTAGAGAATCTTATTATATGTAATTTTGTAAAAAGATATTTTTTAAGTCTTATCGAAAATATAAATATGTACTAAAATAAAATTAATTTTAGATATTATAATTATTTATAAGAAACGTGTTTATGATCCATGCAAGAACAGTTAATATTAAATTATTATGAAGTACTTAATAAGTACTTTAATAAATTGTTGACACATTGAATATAGAATTTTGTGTTGATTATACCTCACATTCTTCCAAATATTAAAATGTATATCTTTGCTTGAAAAATAGTTAAAATATTTTGTTTAATTATATACAGGATAATATAAGCAATAAGTTTATTCTGCAAGGATTTACATGTGATCTCTTAATATGTGCCTCACGTTTTGTAATTTTTATATATTGTTGAAACTACTTTTATGATATGTATACGTCCAAAATTTTAACATTTTTCAGTGTTAATCACCTGATAATTGTGACCACTTAATTTAATTAAAATATATATAAAGAAAATGGTTTTTGATTTTAATTTATAAAACTGCAAGGAAATTAAAGATTTATATTCAATAAATATAAAACTATGTAAAACATTCAAATATATTTAAAAAACTGTTAAAATTCGCCAGCAGCGTGTCGTAAATATATATTTTATTGGTTGTACTATAATTTCATGTCCAGGACAAAATTTTTAACGCTGTTGTAGTTTAAAATATCATTTTTTATAGAACACATTTTGGTAATATATTGTTTGTGCAGCTTAGACGTTTTGTTCTTGTAACGTAATATGGTTACGGCCTTGTCCAGGATATAATGTAACCACAATAAATTTGTGTAAGGCTCAAAATGATGCCACTGGTTGCTGAAACAAAAAAATACTTCATTATACTTGTATTATAAAAATTTAATCTTAACTTACCCATTTTTCTTTTGCATTTGTCTATATATTTCAAATTGATAGTCCCCCTCGGCAGTAAATAGATCCGGATCAAGACTAAGATCGTTGAAAATGACGCATCCGTCGTGTTCGATGCGCGATAAAGTAAAATCGATTATGGCCACGGAAACCCCGTATGTATTTACTTCGTAATTGTGACCATCCAGCTTAAAAATTTGTTTCTCACGCCGGTCCACAGTGGATAACAACACGTTACCCCAATGCAAGTCTCGGTGCTCGAATTTTAACTCGTTCTCAGCTACCGCAAGAGTATATGCGACCTAAAATCAAAACACAAATCGTAAGTATTTCGAAAATCTATATAATTTATAGTTTATTGTGAAAATAATCACCTGTTTAAACATGGAGTAAGCCTGTTGGGCGTTATTAAAGATGTAAGCCTCCAAATCTTTTCCCGCGTTAGCTAGTTCGAGGACAATGTATAGCTGATCCTCCCCAAAAATCTCTGGGGAATCATTTTCAGAACCTCTGGTTTCTTCATACAGGCTCCACAAGTCCAGCAAACGTTCAGGATAGCGTCCACGAACGCATCTCACTTTCTGTACTTCAGCAAATCCTGCAAAAAATTTAAAGTTAATAAATTGTATATTACATTTCTGTGTTTGTATTATTTGTTATACGTTCTTATAAATCTAGGTACTTGTAACAAGAACTTACCATTAGTATTGTTCTTTTTATTATGACGCAAACCGCTTAACTCCATAGAAATTACAATTTCAGATATTATCTCCTCAAATTTTTTCTGTCTTTCATCGTTAACTATTAGGTCGCCTTCTATAGGAATGACTTTCATCACCGAAGTGCCTCCATTTGTGTTCTTGTACAGAAACACTTCGCCATAAACGCCCTCTCCGATCTTCTGACAATTCTGTAGGATACTGAAATAATAAAAATCGAAAATTAAAAAAGGTCATGACTATTATTTTTGTGTTTAAAAAACAGATTATAAATATTTACGAACTCATGATTGACGTTGGCCATTTTAAAAAGGTCATAAACATTTATTCTGATTGTAGATAATCGTAAAGTAAATATTTATTTATAAAAATTAAAAAACATTGCACACAATACTGAGAATTCATGATTTTATTGTAATCCATTGTTTAGATTATAATGTTTTCTTCATATTTAAACCTTGTCTGATAAAAATACCAGGAAATATAAATATTTATGATTGAATTGAGTTCAGTTTAATCTAATGGATTAAGTATAATAAATTATAACAGATAAATTTTGTATAAAACACTCCAATTTAATAATAAATATCAATAACTACAAATCGTACAAATTTTGTGATATTTCCTTTATTAAAATATCTTATTTTATAATATCTATTATAATATTATCGATGCATGTATGAATAATTAAACTTGAGTCATTTTATTATCAACATTGAAATATTTTCCTATTGATTAGTCCAACATACAGAGTTCACATTACTCAGCTGGTGCATATTTCATAAGTGGTGATGTAAAGACAAGGAGAGCATATTATACATTATATTGGCATTAATATAATTTATTTGAATTGGATAAACTTTCTATAGTACCGTTCACTTTCTTATTGGCAGGTACATCGGTCATCGTAACGGTTGCAACATTACGAAACTCCTAGAATCCCCTTCCACTGCTATTATTTTAAAATATACTTTTTCAATCAACTTGAATATTACAATAAGTGTTAAATATGTATAGAAAATAAACTAATTATATGCTTATTTGTCTGTATTATGTTAATTAAAGAATTAAATATGTAAAACAAATATTTTTCTTATTTCAAGGAAGTATATTATAATTAATTAAAAGTGAAACAAGGAAATATTCATTTTTCAAGTGAATTTATTTTTGATTATGAGTCACTGTGTGACGCTTGTTTCGCAAACATTTTGTATTTTTGTTGCAACAACAGTTTTTATGTTGTGCATATTTAATGAATTACATACAACTAACCTAGTGGAACATTTTCTAAAGTAGTGGTTCCAAATTAAAGTACAGTAAACAAATCTAGAACTTACATTTAGTCCAAGTGCATGAGTAACGTTTATTGTAAGTCATTGTTAAGGTAACGGAATAATCCGGCGTCTATTCTTTCAATATTCTGAAGTTTGTGACCAACATTTGTAATGTAATTGTGAATTTATTTCAGTCAGAAAGTAGAGCAATGAGTACTATTATTGGCGCCATATAAATAACAGTTTTAGTAGAAACATTAAAGTTTATTTGCATTTTGCTTCTTCTTAGTTTCTTGTGTTATTGTATACATTAAAATCACATTTTAAATATTATTGTAACTCTGTATACAAAACTTTCCTATATTTACACTTTGTAGAAACAAACAATGGTGAATTTATAACTTTTTAATGACGCTTTCAGAGAATTGTCATAATTAGAATATTCTCCTGTTACTAACAAAGGAAATTACTGTTAATCTTTATTTTACAATTACTTTATACAAATATAAGATTAATATTATAACATTTTAATGAATGAATCCGAATGTTTGAACATATTTTAATTTGGAACACAAAATTAGTGAAGTTAGAACTTTCATTTTCAGAGAAATTAACATGGAATTGTTAAAAAAAGTTTCGTGAACACATCTTTTTTAATTAGAATAATTACATATTCCGACAAGTTCGAATAGGAAAGTAAAATTGACATCTAACATTAAAACGTGCAAATCAAAAAAAGAGGGTATGTTTTTTAATCTTTGACGTAATCGCTGAGAGTCCAAGGATATTTAATGATTAATCATATGCAAGTTTGCAATTTCTGCTCTCTTATTATCCGCCTTAATTTGAAATAACCTTAGTAACCTTGCCGTTTATAACTTAGTTAAAATTTACAAATAAGATTTTATATGGCGTACCTTCATAGATTTCATCGAGTGTTGTAATGAAAAAAATTAACTCACCTGTTGGGATAACATGTTTCGAATGGTAATGGTTCCGTTTGTCCGCATCTTCGTAATACGACCTCCCTGGCGGTGACGACAGACAGCGATCTCGGCAATTGCGACTTCCTCGGATTTATCGACAAATTCCTGACACCGTTTTCCAAGCGCTCCTCGATGATACCTGGTGATACATAACCCGGTGCAGTGTCATAGGCGATATAGGGCATACAATCAACATTCAGACAATGGTCGTCGGTATTTTCCCCACGTAGATGCATGCAACAGGACAAGTTCGCTTTCGACGCACAAATTAGTGTTCGAGAAACAACTTAAAACGACGCAGTTAAAACTCACTGCTTAGTACAGACGGCACGCACGTGAAACGATCGCTGCCAAAACACTGCCAACTCGAGATGTGTTCGAAATGGTCGTGCTTTGCGCACGTACACGTAAATTAAAAGCCACGCGATCACGTGAACTTCGAACGGGTCCCTGATTGGTTGATTTTTCGAATTTGGCCTGTTGCATGAGAGGTGGTGGGGGACACATCGGGAATTCATTTATTAGTAATTTCTAATTTCGCTGAATTTAGCATGAGTAATTGTGAGATTGGAAAAAAATTAGGCGTAATAATTTTTCAATGGATTGTGGCAAATAATTTATTGCTATTATCAGAACAAAATGAAGGTTGTGCATACAAATACAAAAATTGATATTTTATCAATTAATTGCAGATTACTATTTTAGGATGTATGTTGAATAAATTTTAAATGCAAGAACACGAAAAAAGTCGAAGACAATGATTCTATTCTATTAACAATATTACACAATTTTGTTTAATTCTTAGTCAATAATTTCCATTTCCATTCATAGAAATATGCATATTTAGTTCTGAAACAAGTGTAACATATAATCAATATTTACATTAGAACATGTAAAATATTGGTATGCCCTAATTATTTTCAAATTTTGTTTTCCTAGGCCTTTAGAATGTAATATATTTTTAAATATTGTCAAGAATATACAGTGTGGCCCATCTGAAAGGGGGACACCCTCACAGAATTTGTATTTTTTTATTCTATTTGGACAAACTTATTTTTCAATTGTAAAGAAAGCATCAAAATATGTTCTTAATATGTGGTATAGTTAGATTCCCTATAAAAAAATTGCTAGTATAATTTCTTCAATTGCCCTGTAGGTACATATTTTCATAGTTTACAATTAAAAAAAGATTGTTAAAATCAGACAAAAGATACAAATTTTATGAGGGAGTCCCTCTTTCAAATGATTCACACTATACAAAGTGGACCATCAAAAATGTGCCGTTACACATTACAGACTAAGGCAATATATAGAGCCCCACTCCAATTGCAAAAATTTGCAGGTTGGGGCTACGCTTTTTGCCATAAAGTTGTTTCTCTGACAAGTTTGACGTGTTTTAGGATTTTGACCAAAAAATATTTCTCAGCCTGTAATGTTTCCTTGTGTCCTTGGAGTTTTATGAAAGTATAAACAACCAACAATTTGCTTAAGCATACAACCCAGTCTTAAAACTACATAAAAATAAAATCAAAAATGAATAAAAAAATTATACATACTTGTGTGAGCATAAGATTCCAAAATCGATGTCCGTCTGGAAAGTTTAACGGATATGGGTATCACTCTGATAGAGAAGCGACACGTTGATGACACATTGTTAGCGTTTTGTGTTGACCTGGTGGGTTCTGGAAAAACATTATTACTAAAATTCGTCCAGATCACAATCAGTTGACCAAAAACATGTAGAGATTCGTTGTCCGAACATTGGCAATTTAACTCAATGTCTAGGGTCAGGAAATGTGTTAACATTAATTAAAAGACACAAAAATTTTACGTGACGTACACTGACGTAAAATTAATTGAATATAAACGAAAATAACACTATAACCATGGTTACTATTTATAGCATGTTTATAAAATTATTAAAACAAAAGCAAGTAATAAAATTGGTAGATATTTCGTAAAATTTATCTATTTTTTCTACGAGTATTAACATATTGTATAAAACTAAGAAATCTGCCAATCAGTTACATAGTGCTTTCATCTTATTGTAACAATTGTGTAGAACACTTTTCAAATGTTGGATCAAGTAATTGCTAATAAAAACTATAGGTCGTGTCAAATTTAAACTGATATTACATGAATTGTAACTTACCAAACATCGAGATTTTCGGCTTTGACTCATTGGTAAATAAGGTGCTGCTTCGCTTATATTGACTGTAGGATCTTCTCCACGACTTTCCCGCTTTCAGGGGGCAAACTTTAGTCAAAGTACTCTTTGGAATCACAAAACAATCCTCATCCACGCTAACTTCCTTTTCATTAGCAACTGAAGAATGCCTTATAGTGCTGTCGGTTAATATTCTATTTTCTTTTTCATTATCCTTTTCGGCAAGTTTTTGAATAGATTTACTTTCTAACTCACCTTGACCATTTAATTTTGAAAATGATCCGGCACTTTCAAGTTTGTTTTTATTTATCGCATGGCACGAAATGTTCTCCTTGTCAGAAGAATCATTTTCAAACTCGGGTGGACAATCAGTTAAAGAATGATTTGATTTGTCTTGATTAAAGATTTTCTTAGATATACGTGACTGACGTGGAGTTGGTATTGGCTGGAAACAACGCCTACGTCGTTTGTGAAGTTGAGACGAAGTATTTTTAATTATACTCTTATCAATAGCTTCAAATTCTATTTTTGATTCCTCTATAGAAGAACTATGGTCATCTACTGTTCTTTGCGATTTTCTTGATTCTTCTGTAAATGAATTATTATAATTTCTTTCTTGTTTTTGGTTTCTTGTTCTTATTGATTCTTCTTCAGTGGAATTACTATCATCCCCTGCCCATTTCGGTTGTAGTAATTTTCTTGATTCTTCTGTGGAGGAATTATAATTATCTACAGTTTGTCTTTGTATCCTTGTTTTACTTCTTGTTTGAGGGGTGTTTAAAACATTTATAATACTACACTCTTCTGAACTTATGGTAATGCTACCAGCATTAGTATATTTTTCTTTGGTGACCATTTCTTCTTCATCATCATGTGATATTTCATAATTTTGTTGTAAGAGATGTTCATAATTGTGTATTGTTAAGTTTATGACTGGCTGATTACATGTTTTATTTATAGAATCTATATTAGATATTATGTTGTTTTTATAGAAGTGATCAAAATTATTTGAAGTCAAATTTATAATCGGTTGTCGAACATTCCACTTTTCTAATTCAAATTTACTGAGATCAAGCAATGAGAGTGCATTTGATTGTTGCAACACACTGTCGTTACTAAAATTAAATTTGTCTTGAAAATTATGTAATGTCAGATTTATGTATGGTTGTAAAATAGCAACTTTATTGTTATTGTCCCCACAGATTGAAACATCATCTAATTGTAATGAACTTGAGCATTTATTGCGTGAATATTTTCTCTTAGTTATAGCACTTTGTTCTGATTTTGAATCTTCTGCGTTTCTGTTAAAGGCATTATGGAACAATGCACAAGTCTTCTCAAAACTATTCTTATGTATATCAATAGAGAGTGTGGCAAAGTTGTCAGTTTTCTTTTGCTCAACTTCATTTGTGGATATTTGCATGCTATTTCTCCAGTTTGGAGTAATTGCAATAGGATCATTTATCTGTGACTGTGATAAATCCATAGTACTCGTTTCAAATTTACTAGTAAGCTCATTATTGCCTTCAGTTATACATATTTTGGGTAACTTAACAATCAGGGACTTTAATTTTACATTTTTCTTATATTTTTTATGTACATATCCACTATTAATTGTGCTATTAATAGAGTTTTTCTTGGTTTGATTACTATAACTTTTTAGACTCTTCACTTTCTCTGATACATTTAAAGATTTATTGAAAGAACATGGAGAGTTGGTTTTGTTACTTACATTAATTAATTTATCTGTACTAATTTCTGATTTGTAAAACTCTTTAAATGAACACTCAAAGTCTACAATTTCAACTGAATTAGGAATTTGTGGAAATACAACTGATTTTTGTACATCAAATGACTGAATTTCTGGTGGTTTTATATCCCATTTTTGTATTTCACCATAGGACACCTCTAGGAGAAGTTTATTGTTTACATTTAATTGTGTGGGCCTTCCCCTTAGAGATCTTTGTGATTTGCTAGGCCTTTTTATAAGTGGAGTGCTAGAGAATATCTTTGGTTGGAAACTACTGTTACTTATAAATATGTCAGATTTATCAGTCTTCTTAGGTTTTGGAAACATCGGAGTCACATTTAACATTTTGTCTTTAGCTTCGCATACCACTTCTAAACTTTCCTCAATTCTCTGTGACTCTGGTGTTTCATCTGGTAATGTTGGAGCAATTTCCTCAGTCTTATCCACCAACAAAGGTTTCTGTTTCCTGGGCCTTTTTCTTCGTTGTACTATATTTGTTTTTGAAGGCTCAACAATATTAGTGCTGATATTAATTTTAGATTTTGAAATGTCACTGTCTGATGAATGGATACGATGGTAAGAATCCACTATATTAACGTTATTAGAAATTGGTCCCCTCCTTAACTTGTCAAATGTGTCTTCTGTAGATACATGTAGAGTGTCTTCAAAAACTGTTAATTCTGGTGTAGTCCTTGGTGGCAGTTCAGGAACAATATTTTCATGTCTTGTTGGCTTTCTTTTTAACCGTCTTTGAATATTTTTAGCAAATAAATCATTAAAAACACTTACTGAACGGGATTTCTGAAGAATAGAAGTGTTCTTATTTCCATACGAACGGAGTCGGTTTACCGGGGCCATATTTAACTTTGATTATACGATGTCCAGTGTACATTCAATAACAACACTTTTTGCATATAACAACCCAAACTTTTTATAACAATTTTCAAACATTAGTCTGATATTAGATACGCATGGCAACCAACTGTTAAAGTGTTTGACAAAATATTTTTAAAAATTTTAAATTATGGTATTCTTATACTTTCCTGTTTGATTCAAAGTCGCCTTTTTCTTAATTTAAAATTTAAGTTAAAGTATCGCATATTATTAATTAGACTAATATATTTACCATAACTTAGATTTAAGTGCGCCAAGTTACCACTGATTATAACATTCTATGAATAAATAGTAACATAAAGTTTAACAAATGTATATATAATCTTTTACTGAAATGAAAAATTACTCTTTTTATTATTAATCTCAGTATTTTTTTTTTTTAAATCATAGAACTGAATTGATTTAGACTATTAGGAGATAAAATAAAAAGTATTAAAATTCTTACCAATGTACTGGTTCAAAAAAAATTATTTACTTATGTGTATTGAAATGTGAAAAAGCTTAAAATTTAAAAAGGAGTACTATTATTACTAGAAAAATATTCCATGATATATATATATATAACATGTGTAACAACTATTAATGTTTATTTATACATATTTACAAAACTAATAACATTACAGTTTCAAGTAAATTTTAAATTAATGTGGTTTTGGAGTATGACCATCAACATAAAAGTTTCTTGTAGCTTTAGGCAGTTGAACTTCAAGTCCTTCCAGTTCCTTTTTTAATATAATTTGACAACCCAATCGTGAATTTTCCTTTAAAAATGGTGCCATATCTAACAAATCTTCCTCTTTTTCATCTGCTTCTGGAAGAACATCTTGGTGGTCACTGTTAATATAGACATGACATGTGGTACAGGCTAAAGAAGCTTCACAAGCTCCTTCCATAGGTATTTCATATCGATGTGCTAGATATAGAAGATTATCCCCCACTTTGCCCCTAATGGGTTGTTTTGTGCCATCTTTGTGAACAATAGTAATGTTTACACTGAAACATTTATTTTTTATTTTTGTTACTTGAAGTTTAAAATTTTACATACACTTCATCCTCAGATTTGGGATCCTGCCATTCATATTCACCATGGAGTAAAACTAAAATTAATTCACAATAATTACATTAAAATTAAAACTCAATTTTAAATCTGATTAGAATATTTTAAAAATTCTATAGAATTCAATTAAATTTAATTAATAAAATAGTCCAGAAAATTTTAAGTAAAAAGTGATATTGGATATCTGATATTTTTATTAGAATAATAATAACTTTAAAGATTTATTTTGGAAATAAAATACATATCCAATTTCATAAATAATTTGGTGTGCTAATTAAATTATATTATTTGAAAATAAATGTGCTTGTAACCAGGCACAATTTTATTTACCATTTGAGATACTTATATTGCGTATATTCCTTAAATATAATTGATTATTTATATTCCTTGGTGTTCTATATTTAATCCTACTCACTAAAGCTTTAAACATTATCGACATACTCAACATTTTATTTTTTTAAAATTAATCTTCATTATTGAAAGGTTATGGTACACAACCTCAATTTTTTGACAGTAGAATAAATAGAATAGACCACTGTCTGACAGAAGCTTGAAGGCCCCAGTTTATACTTCTTGGATAAATATTATTTGGTAAACATGGCCTTATTCAGTAAAATAAGACCATTGGTGAACCTTAGTAACGTAACATTAAAAAATGCTGGTCGGTATTTATTTTACATAAATATTATTATGTAACATGATATAAATTAAAAAAATTTTTCAGTGGCCAAGCGGCCCATGTCAGACCACAAGGTCTTCCCTTTGGGCCCAAGCAGATGGCAATGGAATAAAACAAAAGATCTGTTGCACTTCTATTTGATGTTGGGTATCATCCCTTGTGGACTTGGAGTTCTTTATGCTAATGTCTTTATTGGGCCTGCTACTCTCCAAGAAATACCAGAAGGATATGAACCAAAATATTGGGAATACTTCAGAGTAAGTTTTACTATAATAATCGGTAAGAATAATTGTTTAATCAGCGTTATTTTAGAGCCCAATTTCCCGTTTCTTGGCTAGATATGTATTCACTAATCCACAACAAGAATATGAAAAATACTTATGCTACATGTATGTGGAAGAAGAGAAAAGGAAGCTGAGGTAACTTTCTATTTATACAATTTTATGCTGACAATGAAAAATTTTGTTTTGTAGAGAAGTAGAGGAACAAATCAGACAGAAGATGGCTGAAAGAAGAGATTATCAAGCATATTACTACAGACCAGTTTTAGCTAAATATTACAGAGAAAATCGCCAAGCAGCTGATTATTTGGATTCCATTCGTGGAGATTAAGACAATTGTTTATCAACATTTGTAGTATATTGTACCTAATGTATATTTAATTCAATAAATTTGTTAACAGGCATTGGTGTTTAATAAAATAGGTATTCCATATTAATTCAATTCATACTATGTCTGTATATACTGGATTTTAATTGTTAGTTATTTTGTAGTATTCAAAATCATTTAATTTGTTGCAAAGTTTGCTTATAGACAAAAGTTGGACTATATTTTATTGAAGACAAACTAGGTAGTGGAGTCTATTGAATTAACTTTTTTTGTTCTTATTTATGAAAATCTTTCCAAACCATTTGAAGTGATTAAATCTTCAGAACTTTCTCTCTTTGAGGTCACTGAATAATCAGTTTTCAAAATAATTTGTGTTCTTTGCAGAATTATGTATATTCTCAATTAATTGTAATGTTAGGAATGTCTCTGGATTAGTAATTTAACTCTGAACTGGTGACAATATTCATTGATATTTATATTTGATAAAAATTTAACACAAAGTTTTTAGATTTACAATTTGTTTCAAATGTAACTTTTATATAGCTGAGGAATATTATAACATCTATATAACAAACTGCATACATAAATTATTTTCATTATCTATCCCTCAAAACGAAATTAATAATTATATTAATAAAACAGAGTGTAATAACTATAAGGTAAATTAAACCAAAATGTAATTGTTTATAAATTTATTTTCTTAAACATATTACAAGAAGTATGTTCTTGGTTTACGAACAGAGAATCTGTTCATGGAGTTATGTTGGATGCGTTTCGGCAGTGGGAAACGGATTTTCGAATCGTGGAATTGTTTGACTTGTGGTCTTCTTGTGTCACCAGCCTTAACTTGTTCCACCTTAATAATCTGCAAGTAAATTACAAGTATTAAGCAAAAATCATATACAATGAAATTAACATTAAGCAGATGAAACAATTAAAATTACCTGAATGGAGTGGGCGCGAGCACGGTGGCGAGCTCCCATGTCTCTGTAACACTGGGTCACAGCCCCAGATACACTGAGGTCACGGTATTCCCTGTACATGTTGTGTGTACCAGAACGAGAGTCATAACGAAGCCAGATACCAAAGTTCTTAATTTTAATTGGAGACTTTTCGGGCACATGTTTAACAGAGACGATTTCTCCGGTAGTCTTCTTGAACTTCTTCAATTGACGCAAGAAGTACCAAAAACGAGATTTCGCCACAATTTGATCGGGAGCGAAGATTCTCATTTTATAGAGAGGAGTGGTGGGCTCCTTTTCTGTGGGCAATTTGCGCCCGATAACTTCGTACTCCTTCAACTAAAACAAAAATATATAAACATCAGTTAAACACGGTCACAACATGGCATGCACGTGTAAAGAAAACATCGAAAACGTAACAATTCCTTTATAATCCGGTCATTTGAATATTTTAACGATACACTGGCACTGATAATATACAATTTTACACATTTTAATATAATTAAGTTGATTAAAACACATTATTTTGTATAAAAATAAGAAACCAACCTCTCCTTTGGCTTTCATGGCTGCGGTTCTTGACGGAAAGGAAGCGGAAATTCAGGTGGTATCCCTGGGACTAGTTACATCGAATACTTTCAAACGTTACATCGACACGTCAGCGGCTCCCAATTGTTAAAAACAATTCAAACGAAATTTACGAATACACACTCAAATAAAAATATTTATTTTTAATAAATAATACATTTTTAAACAATATATTACTATTAAAACATCATTTAACCGTTTACAGGTAATATAGAATTTTTATTAATAATGGGCAGCAGTCTTCAAACAGTTGATTTTGGTGGATAATATATATATTAAATGTTAATGAAAATAATTATTTGAAAAAGTTGACCTTAGTTTAATAATGGTACAATTTTAAAAAAAGTCCAAAAATAAAAGCGAAATTTTGCTGATATTAATTTTAGTCATAATTTCTAAAAGGTATAAATTTAATTTTTGTCATATTATATAATAAAATTATTTTTTGCTTATCTGCCGACATTTTCAAAATTTTCAATTTTATTATTTTTATAAATTTAATTATTTATTTTTAATTTAATTATTTTTTTGAAATGTTTGAATCCATTTTCTAGATATATAAAGGAGGAAAATTTTTCTTTATTAACTTATAATAAAATTATTTTTGTGCAATAATTTTTTTAGTAATAATGAATAAAACAAATATGCACATTGATTTTAGATTTATTTGATTTTACAACACAAATAAAAACAACAAAATAAAATATATTTAAATTAATGACATTAAAAAAGACTAAATACATGTTAGTAGGTTTTAACGCAAAAAAAAAACAAATATAACATTCTGTACACCTCTGCAAATTTCATATTTCTATATATCTAACACCTCTCATTTTATCAAAAATACCTGAAATTTGCAGCTCAACCTTAATCCTAGTATATTTGATTTGACCAAAAATACACACTTTATATGCAAATATTAGATTACATACAATTCCTGTTTCGAGTTTCACAACCTTATTCGAAAAGGTTTATGGTAACAAAACATAATCAAATAAACATAAAAAAACTAGAGATTCGAATGTTGTACGTATATATTTATTGTAAAACCGCAGTTATACTGGACTACTTTATTTGTATTTTACTTAGAGACAATAAATCATCTAAGTTATAAAGACATCTCATAGAATATATAGTGAAATGTAAATATTTAATACTACAAATTACTTATGACAATATACTAAAATGATTGTATATTGGCACAACTACAGTCTCAAACAGAATTTGTTATAAACTAGATACAGTGAGATTTCCGATATGCAACATCTACTTATATGGTACAACATGGTGTAACAAGAATTTGTGAGTGCCCCTGAACAAATCTAAAGGAGAGTAAAATTTCTAAATTTTGCAGCCATATTTTACCCCACATATATAATTTTCATGTAAAATAATACACACCTTAAAGACAAACGTATTATAAGAGAAGAAAGAATTAATTTACTTTTAAAAATTTAGAAATTTTACATTATTTTTGGTTACACTGATAATATACTACAGGGAAATATATTAAACTGCATGCACTTAAATTAGTTACTCTAGAACATCAATTTCCCACTATATAGTTGCAATCAATGATTGTGCATTTTTTCCATAAGATGGAATGTTACACCAGGAGCAATTAAATCAGGCTAGATGTAATATTTTGAATCTCTAGAATATATTAATGGCAGCCAACATATGTTAATTATCTTAAATTAGAGAATCTAAATGTTAAATAAATATCAGTCAATAGTTATGGTTAGATTTGATTAGGTATAAATAATATAATAATTACCTAAACAACGTTGACGAATAACAGGGTGTTTTTTTGTTATATTTAAACAATGGACACAAGATACATATTCAAGTCAACAATGATACATATTTTATGAGAAATATTCCAGTCTGTAAGTACACCCTGCATATATTTTTTTCTACCGTCAATAAAAAACAAAACGACTTGTTTATAGGTCCGAACTTTTCCACATTTTGTTAATTATTGATGTAGATTTAAATTGAAAGTTTTGTGCCAGTAAAACTTTAATATCAAATAACCCAAATGTGATGCGATTCGACTTAATTGAGAATATCTACAACTATGCACAATACCACAGTAAATGCGCAAAATATATATGGCACAATAAAATTTGTACACATTCCAAAGGTAAATTTATAATTTATTTTAATATAGAATATATATTTTGGTATATTTTTCTCAGAAAATATAATATTAAAGTAATCTGAGTGGGACAATCGTCGAATATAAAATTTAATTTTATAAATTTCAATTCTTGAATGTAGAGAGCTTAGAAAGTTGAAGTCCAAAAATGTCAACATATAATCAACGAATTTTACGTTGAAGCCAAAACAAATATACAAACTCTTGAAAATAAATCTGTTCCTCCTTAATCTTAGGCCTTATAACGGTTGGTACGATTCATCGAGAACGCAATGCACAAAGCCAATATCAACCCAAGTAGTTCGACAATAAGTACGGCTCCACCCACCGCAACAATTATGTTCATGTGTTCGTAGAGACATTCGACGATGAGCGTGAAACAACCCTTGTCATAGATGGTGTCGGAATCGATGGGGCTGCCTATTTTTAAGTTCTGAGTGGCGAGTCGGCAACGTTCATCGCTGATGCCTTTGCGACAGCAACTTTCGGGAATAGAGTAGGTGCTAGTTGGGTTAGATATACCCAGATTTATCTCGCCGGTGTTCATCCAGTCGTTGGGTTTATCAGCACCGCAACATTCCAACTAAATAAATAAGTAAATAAAGTAAAATTATTATTGATGAAACAACGTCGTAATTAACAGAAAAATACCTTTTCTTGGAAAGTATCAAAGAGAGCCTTGATGTCGTTGTTGGAACGATAATCGCGTTTGACGGTCTCCTGTACGTTTATACGAATCTGAGTTTCTAAATCGTTGCGATGGATATATCCCCAAACTCCGGTAGCAATCTCCGCCACGACGATAATGAGAAGTAAACAGAAGCACTAAAAAGTAAAAGTATGTATGTAATAAAAATAATTAAAAAAATGTGTTTTTTAATTATTTTGATCTATGTAGAAAATAAAAGTGGTAGATGCTCCATCTTCTACACAACGTCGTACATGTTAATTAATTATATGTATATTTACAAGTTAAATTCTTACCATAACAACTCCCCATCGCCTTTCAGCTAGGGTGGCCCAGATTCCAATTACTCCGGCGAGGAACAGAATTATTGAAGCTACTAATAAAATAATTAGTGAAATAGTTGCATCTCCGGGGTTTTGAGTAAGTTGGAACGTGAATGTGGGGTCAACCAGCATGTAAATAGAACCAGCTATTCCAGCAACACCAAATATCTGAAAATAAGACGAAATTTTAGAGAATATAAAAAACTTATTCATGTAAATATTCACTTATTTATAACAATTTATGTATTTTTAATAATATTTGATTAAGTTCCTAAAAAAAATAAAATTGCTTCTTTAATGATGTTTAATAGTATAATAATTAATTGTGACATCATACGCAATATTGAATGATTAAAAATAAACTCATAATTGAATGATTCACAAAACATTTATAACAATACTCCTACTTAAATCAATCTAGAACAGACAAAATATTTATAAAATTTGACTTGATATATAAATGGCACAATTAGAATAATCTTATTAATTAGAATTCAAATCTATTAAATATAAGAAGAACTATAAGAAAATAATTTAATTTGTACTATTTGATGATAACTAATGAGAAATTTTATAAAATTCATCCTATGTAAGTGTTAATGATTCATTCAACGAAATATACAACTGAAGTAGCATTAAAAAACTTTATTGGCGTTGCTTCTTTGCAATGCATTAAGAAAACATATCTAATTGTGTTATATTTCCGTTTCGTCTGACATAAAAGGGAACATTTGAAATAGCACTTTTAAAAGAGTGCCAGATGTGGATGACTTATCTGTATTGCAGATGTTCATTTTTGACAGGGTCGTTCCTAAGAAATATCAAGTAAGAGCCAGCGGCAGGTCAGGTCAAACACTTAATAATGCATACATTATCCTCACAAAATAATAAAAGCAATATAAGTGCCAATTTTACTATTGTAAAATCATATCTGTTTTGAAGCACGGGTAGTCTCAACAAGGGAGATGAAACATCTGCATTTTATCAGTAGGTTAGAGTGTATGCCACAAATAGAAAAGAGAAACGTTACGCAGCACACTTTGAAACCTTAAATTTTATTAGAAAATACTCTAATTTTGTTTTATAATCTTTATTTTATTTATATCTATTTATTATTAGGCTAAATTAATATATATTTTTTCATTTTAAAAATAAAAATGAATATTATTCTATTCAAATAAAATAAATAAAGGACATCATGAGAAAATTATGATTAAATAGAAAATCTACGAAAAAATAGAATTTTGTCTAATTTTAATATTTTTTTTTTTCAATTGTAAAGCATTAAAAAATGTACTTATAGACAAAATGTAACGTTTTTTGGCCCAAACCTAGTAATTTTTTAGTCAAGGAAATTTAGTAAATTATACTTCCAATTTTTTTCTAGAAAATCTAACTACTCCACAGGATGGGTATATACCAAATTTCATAAATATGTGCGTATTCAAAATTCTGTAAAAAAATAATTCTTATAAATTTATTTTTATAATAAATATATAAATAATAATAATTGAAAATTAACTAATTTATCTTATTTTTCAACAATATTGGAATGTTACACCAATAATACTAAACTAATTATACTATACTTACTCATACTCCTTGTTTCTGTGATAGAATTAATGATTCATGTGCGGAAATTACCCCATAACAAGATACATGTAACAACTTACGAAAAAGATATTAAAGGCGTTAAATAGAACGGTGAATTGATGGAAGTTAATAAAATTTGGGTATTAAAAATATTAGTATATAAGCATAGTATTATTAATATAATATTCCAATATTCTTGAAAAATGAGATAATTTATGTTATTTTTAGTAATTTATTTTATAGACTACTTGATTAAAAAAATTATAAAGGGAATATGATTTTTAATTTTTTCATAGCATTATTAATATGCATAATATTTTTATAAAATTTTGTGTATACATATTTCCAGTGCTTAATCCAGTGGAGTAGTTAGATTTTTGCTAGTATGATTTCTACAATTTTTATGTCTAAAAAATTATCCAGTAAGTTTTGGTTTTGATACATATTTTCGTACTTAAAAACTGAAAAAAAATTGTTTAAATCGAATAAAAAATACAAATTTTATGAGGGACACGCTCACTGTATAAACGAAAAAACGTAAATTATCCTTTATAAAATATAAACAAAAATAAAAATAATTAAAAACAAATAACTATTTTTTTATTAATCATTATCCTATTTAGATATGATACATCTCAACAACATAAATATAAATAACAAGAAAATTTGGTCATAGGTAAATGTAATATATTAGTCACAAAAATAAATTAATTTTAGAAATTAATAATTTCACATTATTCAATTAATAGTTTTAATGTAACAGGCGGTAACACGTCAAATTATGACAATACTAATAAGTAATTGATGATCAAAAGCAGTTATATTTAGAAACTGAAGCTTCATATCTAAAAATAAGCGACAGAAATTTAAAATATAATTCTATCAATGTAACCACAGTTCAGCGAAAGCAAAAGTACGATAAGAGTAAATTTATTTAAAAACATAAGAAATATTAGCAGCAAACTCTTCCTTTCGTTTGTAACAATGTATGCGCTCATTTTATTATTTATTCATAGATGCCAATGAATTATTAATAAGTATCTGTTTGATAATGATATAATTCATTAGCATTTAAGGTTCGTTAGTAGATATGAACCACAAATGTTTAGAAAAGTGAAAAATTAACATCTTTACCAAATTTGTTCCATCTTAATTATTAAGAATAGTTGCTGGCAAAGGTAATGACAAATTAATACTTTACTAATTTGTTAATGAAATCATATTGATATTCGTCAGGGATGTTTTTTTCTATTTTATTATCGAACTGGAAAGAACGTAAACAAATGTGTGGGAGGACCACGAATGTGTTTCCTATTAGAGTACCAATCAAAATATTTAATTCATAAAACAAGAACGATCGATTAAATAAAAATAAAATTAACGTGATATAATAAACACGGAAGTATACCCTGAAATTCCCTCTATGTTTATTGATTAAATGCACTTTTGTTGTAAAATAGGGCAATATGGCCTCTATAATTCCGGATTGCTTACCAAAAATATAAAGTTGAGGAAAACAAACAGCCATGCCGTGCAAGAATAACATCCACCACCCATTTTCACACTGTTAAATGCACTTTACTGTTACCGAACGACTGTTATTCAACAATACTCAAATTTCATTGGCAAGTAAACAACACTTCTTTCGACTCGCATTCGACTAATTTCAGATTCAGAAGTAATCTCTATTTCAAGGACATTGGGTCCCGGGAAGCTCCGAACATCTCAAACGGGCCTTGTTCGGAGACCGATATTTCATTGCATTTCCGGCAAATCCAAACTCAGATCGCGCATTGGCATCACATAAACAAAATAAAGGCTCCAAAACTATTTATTTAACTCAAATTTACGAATAATTTCCGTAAAATATCCAAATAATGGCAATGCGCATGCGTAAGACGCCGAGTGCATCAAAACACACGAATTTTTTATCCAATGTTTGTTGTTCTTGTGTTTGTTTAAAACTAAAAAACATACACGTACAAATTAACTTTGTATATTCTTGTGTCCGAATAGTTTCGTGGACCTAACTTTCGTTGTCAGAGCAGTGTGTGGTGTAACTCTCAGTAAAGACAGGTTATACAAGCACTTCAGAACATGGACGAGGAGGAGGAAATCAACTACAACTCGTGTCTGGGCCAGATAATTAAGTCATATGAAAAATTGAATAAAAATCCCACAATAGAAGCTGGGCTCAGTGAGGTATCAAATTGTGCATGTGTGTTCGATTGAGTTTTCATGTGATTGGTTTCAGCTATTAGATGTGTTGATTGCCAAACTCAATGATACAGAGGAGTATACAAGAAATGGCATATTCAGTGTTAACTTTGTGGAGGCCTCTTTGGTTATTCAAAGTGCAGCTCAGTTATATGGCAAGAAAGTTGACCTGCTCTGGGATCATGTGTTGGAATTTCATGAAAGGATGATCTCTTATGACAAGTAAGAAGTTTAATTTACAAGTAGTAGATATAAAGTTTAAAAACTAAGACTTAGATAAGTTAAAATAATACTTGTTTGAACTAATTTAAGGTTCATAAAGGTTTATAAAATTATCTTACATTATCTATTGTTTAAAAATCATATATATTTTTAAATCATGATGTGTTACATTTTAATAATTACTCAAAAATCAAAAATTCTCAGTTTTTTATTCAGAGAATAAATATTACTTGAAATTTTAATATTAATTATATATTTTGTGCATTAAAAATTACATTTGATATTTGCAGATTACTAGATAATTATGTAAATAGAGAGATAATTTTGAAGTACTGAATAATTTATTACAGTTAACTAAAAGTAAAAGTAATTTTAAATAGAAATATATTCAGGTTGTTATGCGTGAATATTCTATTTTTGCCTATCATTCCAATTCTAATTAGACAAATTAGAAACGAATTTATTTAATATTGAGCTATTCAAGTAGTGTTTCAAGAGTTCCCTAAAATTTAACTCTGTTTAATTCTGTGAAATATGTATAAAAATAAAGATTATTATTAACATTAAAAAAGAAATAGCACACATATCCTTATTAAAGATAATTAGAAAATGCACACCACTAATAAAATGCAATCAAATTACTTTATATTTGTAGTGTATCTGAGATATAAACTTTTATTAGGAGGAAGACAATGTATTTTTCATCTAGTCTTGTTCCATAGAACATTAATTTATCATTTTGGCAAAATAATGGACAATAATTAATACATTTTTTAAAAGTATATCCTTGAAAAATTTGTTCATATAGATGATGTCTGATTGTTCTACTAGACACTCTGATATTGTATGATTAATTTTTTATTTACCTAGGGGTCTTTCTTATTGTATTAGTGTTGTGTGTTGTTTCATATTTGTTAATAAGCATTGTAAACCATTTTGTTGAAGCATTTACATTTTCCACTTCTCTGTAGTGCAATGTTTATTTTTTCTCATTGAAAGCAAATTTATTTAATAAAATAATTAAATCCCTCTGAGAATGAAACAAATAACAAAATAATTGAATATTTTGGGAATATAGGTATATGTGTTATCTAATTTTAGTATAAAATAATATTTAGTTATTGCAATTCTTATAGTAGATCCTAACACATTTTAAAAACTCTTTTGTAACCTCATTGTATTTATATTGTATCTTTATAGTTTTACTGAAGATGTTAACCTAAGGTCACTTATCAGTAAACACTTATAGAATCATGCTTCAGTTTATCTAATTATTTTACAATTTATGTACACTTTCTCCTTTTGTGTCTTATTGAAATTAATATATAAAAATTTGAAATTTATATTATCATATTAACTGGATCTTTTGTTGATTTGTTGTTTTAATTTATGAGTAACTTACTATTCAAAATTATATAAGAGAATTTTAAATTAAAATATTGTATGCGTTTCAGAACTGAAAATGTGGAAGAAATCAACAATTTGGAAGAAAGAATCAATCGATATCGACGAAAGAAGCGGCGTCTTAAGCTGCCTAAAGCGACCGCACCAGTTAGTTTTCTTGTTAAAAAGGACATATCCAATCCTGATGCCCTTTGTGATGGCAACCTACATCTAGATTGGAGTGTCCCAATGCATGTTGAAGAAAGGACGTACGAGAGTAGATTGTTCTATAGAAATAAATTGAACGACTCGCTGATCAATAATTTTGTAATATATGATAAAGAAGCAGACAGGCTTTATGAAGAGCCTAATATTAAAATGGATAGGTGGCCATGTTGTAAGGATTTTAATTTTCTGTATGATATTTGTGATAGAAATTACATTAACGAGCCCACTGATATTCATTTGATAACAAAGGTACGAACGGAACTTGATTTAATATTTCGATATAGATTGGACAAAGATATCGACTGCAACGTACCACGAAGTACATATGAGAAAGATCTTAAAAACTGGGTTCACGATTACATAACAGCTAGAAGGGACAATTTATCATTGGAAATAGTGCAAAGACGTAAAAAATTGTGTCCGGCCGAAACTGTTATCAATATCCAGCGGCTCCCCGACGCATTGGTAATTGAAAAATTAAGACGGATAAGTTACCCTGGTGGATGTATTGAAGCCGAGAAACGATTAAACTATTTGGACCATCCACCTGATATAACAAACGTGGACTCGTCTTCATCCGAAGACTGTTTCATAACAATTCATCCATTAAATTATGAAGCAGATATGTCCTGTGATAAAAACCAGGGAGGTGATAAACTGAAATTGAATGTATTAAATTTACCTACCGAATGCCTCGATGATTCTGCCTTTCACGAATCTGACATGTCCGTTGAATGTGAAAATACAGAATTATCTAGTGTTCACGATGAAGGTATTGAATTGTCAGTTGTTGATAAAATGAACAGTCAAAATGATGATAATTCTTCTGCCATGGTAGTACCAGAGCAGGAGTCCTGTTTGACAAAATCCCTCCAAGAAATTACCAATCCATCAACACCATTACTGTTGGATGTTAGGAGAAGTTCGCGAGAAAATAGAGGAAAAAAGTATGCAAAATTTATGTCAGAGATGAATCCAGAGACCTGCAAAATAGTACAAAAACCTGATACAAGCAAACTTCAACCTGCACAGAATTTGAACAAAGTAAGTATAATACTACTACTTTATTTTTGTCTGACCTAAAATGGAATTCTTAACTTTCTACATATTAAAAGTTCTCTTATTATTTTTTTTTAATTTTTAATTGTATTTTTAATATTATAGAAAAGAAGGACCAAAGAGAACGTCTTGAAGAATGCATTAACCAATTTAAAAAAAAATACTTATAAAACCTTTATATTAACTTAAATAATTTTATAAAATCTATGCATGTGTATATTAATGCTGTTAAAATGTATTTCTCTATTACTTAAATTATAGAAAAGACAAATTCAAGATGTACAAGATAAGAATGCAAAAAGAAGAAAATCGTCCAAGAAACAACTTGAGAAGCTAGCACAACCTATTCTATCAACAAAGATGAGCAAGTTTGAGAAGTTCTATTATTTAAATTATAATTTGGGGGAAGATGAAGGTATGTAATTTGTAAATATGGTTTAATAAGATTGTTATTGAAACGATAATTTATAAACAGGGTGTTCTAAAAGTGGCGTTATTAGTTTGAAATTGAATTCTTGTAATTTTTAAACGAATTTTTTTACCATTTTTTTTTAATTCTGTCATCTGACTGTATTAATTAATTATGAAATGGACCTAATAAATTTGTTGCAGGTGAATTCCCCGAACTTGTTGAGGACGAAATCGATGACACTTATGATTGTTTAGGTTCTCCGGATCTTTTTGATGATGTGACAAGCTGTCCTGTTGACGTACATCTTGACATAAATTCATCACAACATATTAATGACATAAACGACGAATTATATTCGCCTGATTTGAATTCGGAAACTCGAAATACTATGAAGGCGTCTCAAGATTCAGGAATCGGTGTATCGGTCGACAATGATTTTGACTTGGACTTGGACGATACGATGAGGGCCTCTGACAGTTACGGCGACGGTTGTGCGGAAACACATTTAAGCAACGAGGCAAGATTGAAAGCTCTTAAAAAAGAATCGCGAATTAACATTAAAAATTGGAAGTCGATGATTACACCAAAATTACAGGCCCTCGAAAATGCCGAATTCGACATACATGCCTATGGGTCAGACATCATCGATAATATGGAGGTAAATGAGGTGAAGAAATTTAAAGATGTCGTTCGAGGAAAATCGTCCAAAGAAGTGGTGAGGTATTTCATTTCGTCGTTGCAGCTTGCAAACACTTACAACATTGAAATTGGAGGCGCCCAGCAAGGACGGATTTCAAATGATACATTCAGTATGAAATTGTTAACTAAAGAGAGGCACCATGAACATTTAAATGAGTATGAGGCACCCTCTGAGGAAGCTTTCCGTGAAAATTTCAAAAAAATTCAAGAGATGAAAGGCAAAACTCATTTGCATTCCACACCCAGTAAAATACATCCGAAAAATAGATCCAGTGAAGGATATTAAAGATTACAGGTTTTTTTTAATATTCTTCGTCTAGCGATTAAATGTTAATTATTTTTACTGTTAATACTTATTAATAGTAAACACCTAGATTAATTGGTTCAATTTGAGTAAAAATGAATTATAGTTTTTCAATTTTGCGCAAACGCACTGTACAAAGAAAAAAATATTCTATTATGAATTATTATAATTTATGGAAAATATTTTTTTAATAAAATATTAAATGTATAACTGATATAAATTTTGACTAAACGTCCATTTTAGAAAATAATTTTGCATTCAGTTATAACTTGTTAAATCATGAAATATTTATTTAAATCAGTATTGTATGTTCTTAGAACACTTCATTCCAAATCACCAAAGCTTCCTTTGTTATTATTTATTTCATATATAATTAAAACAGAATTTGACCTAAAAACTGTATTTTTTGTAAATAATAAAGATGTTTAAATTTCTAACTGTGATCAAATTTTATTATAATGATTTGATGTACCTTGCTTATTTAATTAAACAAAGCTTTCTTTTCTTTTGTATTTTTTTTATATATTTGCGATTCCATGTTTTACTTGTTGTTTTAAAATAAAAAAATTCAATAAAACGTTTATTATTTGAGTTTATTTTTACCTTTAACAATAAATTATGGTTCATCAATGAAGAATCTAGTTTCATAACTACACAGTTGATTTTAAGAATAGAATATACTGTTGAACGTAATGACGTAATGTTTAGCTTCCTAAATAAGAATACTTGCATGTTTCATTTTACTAATTGTGAGTACAATAAATATTTAAAACTAAACTTTTATTAATAAAATGCTCTCTTATGATGTAGTATGTTATTTTGTGATATAATTAAAATAACATATTCTTTGGTCAGAAATTATAAGCTAATTTGTCGTTAAGAAGCAGTTTCAGGTATTTTGGACATGAATTGAGGCAACAATTCATCAAATCTTCTGTTTAAGAAACTAACTTTCGAAGACAATCCATTAACCACTTCTTCCATGTAAGACTGCCTTCTCCACTCTAGCTGAGGCAATAGTAATTCAGCCTGTGCTATTCTTGATTCAATTGTCTTTACTTTGTGATGTATGGCATCCACATAAGCATCTTGCAATAAACTAGCATTTGTATTTGCTAAAATTATTGATCATTGATATTGAGAACGTTTCATATCACTTTAAACTTACCAACATAAGATACATTGTTTACATCAACATAGAAGAACCTAAAATTATGCATTTCATATTTTTTGCTTGTAAACTATGTTGGTCTTACTTATTGTCATTGTCAAGTAAAAACGAGAGAGGAATTAGCACACCTTGACTGTTCCTTAACTTAAAAACTTTGGTTTCAGGGTTAATGTCACAAATATCTTGCATGTGCTTCTTCAATACTGCGTATTCTGTATTAGGGCTCAACTGTATAGTTTTTTCTATTTCTTGAGGATTATCTGAAATTAATAATTCGCATTATAAATTAGTTATTCTATTATGTGCATACCAGTGAGATCATATCTTCTAATTTTTAAAACAAAAGTATTTGTATTCTGTTCCATTGTTTTCAATTTTGTCTGACTATTTTTAGTTTTGGAACAGATTGTTTTGATGGGTTCACTCTGTCTCACTTTAACATAATTATTGATTCCACTTAAAAGTTGGGATAACTCTATATGGTAAATTTTAAGTATGTCAGTTTTGGGATTTCAATCAAGAAATTTTCTTGGTTTATTTACATTATTATTTACATTTTTTAACTGATTTATATATTTTATAAATGTGCAGATATATTCTGTAACATTAGTTGCCTAACAATAACGTATAAATAGAAATGTAAATTATTTATTTATTATAAATATAAAAAATGTTGAAAGATATTTAACAACGGTTAAATGTCAATAATGTATAATTTACTTTATTTTTATTTAAATGTTTAAATTTAATTTAAAAAGACATGCATGTATATTCATTAATTTTTACATTTAGTTTAGGGATTTTGCGCATCAGTGTACGTTCAGTTTCAAATTGATCTTTGTTGCGCTAACCTAAAAATGTATGTTTATGAAGAAGAAATGTCAAATATACAGAAAAGATGACTTAAAAAGTTCTTTTTGGTGTTGTGTGATTTTTTGTGCCATTTTTCTGAGAAACATGATAGACTTTTAAGTGCATGTGTGCTAAAATGACGATTCCCACCAGGATAACAATATCGAAAGTTTATAGTAATTCAAATTCTCATAAGCAATGCAAAAATTACTTTTTTTTTCTATTGTTTGTTATATTAATAGTGTGCGTATTTATAGCGATATCGCTTCCATTGAGTTTAAGCGGTGACGGATCGAATAGATACGAAAAAATTATACTGACAAATGTTTATAATTTGCCCGAAATTCGAATAACGAAGGGCGTAACAGCCACACAAACTAGAAATGCGTTATGTACACATTGGGATTGCTTCAATATCTACAAGTGTGGTCACACAGGGCATGATCGAATATCTGTGTATGTGTATCCACTGATGAAGTTTGTGGATGACAATGGGGTACCAGCAACAGAACACATGTCTAAAGAGTACCATGCTTTGCTGCAAGCTGTGATAAATTCGAAATATTACACTGCAAATCCTCAGGAAGCATGCATTTTCATTCCATCAATAGATACACTCAATCAGGACCGGCTTCGGCTGAATTTAACATCAAAGGCACTTACTTCCTTATCACAGTAAGTATTTTTTTAACATATTTTCAGTGGTGAACTATTGGCACAATAAGTTTGAATTTAATCACCAAATGTGTATTTACACCAATTTAAAATTACATATTCCCAAAATTAAGAATTTCAGTTTAGTGTCACATGGTCATCATATTAGAAATAAAGAATTTAGTTACAATTTGTTAAAATTTAAATTTCCAAAAATTAATTTTTTAAAATTCTTGAGAACTTTTATTTTTATAATCAATATTTATGGGCCATTATTTATTTTGATTATTCTTATATTTTTTCAACATGATTTATACTAAATATAAATTATAAATATTTGTTTAATTAATTACGTTTAAATTAAACAAACTATTTATACAACGAATAAAACGTGTAACTAAGTTTCAATTCACTTAACAATGTAACATTTAATCCACAGATTTGGCATTGAAACATCAAGCAGACTCCTCTGTTTAAACACACATACAATAAATCAAGAGCATATAGCCCATTTGGGTTAGACTTAGTCAATAACGTCGTTGTTATTGCAGGAAACCTATAAAACTTTTCTCTATTTGTGTGAACAACGCACTGTTTCGTTAGTATGAAAGTAAATAAGTTGTTTCAATGCAAGACACATATGTTTTGAGTATGTGTGCAAATTACACGTTTATTCAAATAAAGTTTACATGGTTTCTTAGTTAATTATTTATTTTATTACGAAGGTATTTTTTATATTATAAATTGTATTTGTTAATTATGTGCAATGTTCGTAAATCATAGATATAATAATGTTTCTGTGCTATGCTTTTTTTTGATAAAATTAAATACAGCAAATCAGTTTTGTCGATGTTATTTATAATATATATATTACACTGTTTTCTTTTTGAACTTTATCTATCAACAGGAACACTAGAAATCACTGGTTTAGTTGATAATTTATTGCTTATTTTGAAATTAATGTGATAAAATATATTGTAAAATCTTGTTAAAAAATATTATGCATATCGTATTACGAATTGACGTAGAGCAATCTTATATCATTTAGCATATTAAATTTTGTATTGTATTATATAATTTACTTTAGTAAAAATTATAAGTTACTAATATTGCCCTCTGTAGGCATTCCATGGGGCCCAATTATGTTAAAGGAGGTAAAAGAAAATAATACTTATTAAAATTACTGGAATAAATTCTGCCCTGATTAAATCAGGCCAAGTTTACAAATTAATATTTAGACATACAGTATTAATAATGTAAGTAATGTGCAATGCCAACGCTTGTCAAGATAATGTTAACTCTGCACACTTTTGAACTTTGCTCATAACATCATTTAAATTATTTTAGCATAATTTACTCGAAATATTGCTTTAATAAGGAAAATTGAAATAATACAACTTTTGTATTTAATTTGTATGCCTACAAAATGTTGTTATTAAGGTATTGCAAGTTCAAAAATTTTATAAAAAAATTGTTGATAGCAGATGAGTATTGAAAAATCTCGATTGTAATTAAATGAGATTATTATATAGTATAAACTTACCAAATTATTTAATCATCGGTGATCGAGCATCGAATAAGTTAGAAACAGCAAAATTAGATATTTTAAAGAAGATAATCATTAAAAATGCAACGCCTATTTTATATTTAAGATTTTTCCTGAAATATTTATACATACATACAGTGTGGTCCATTTGAAAGCCCCTTTAAACTTTTTTAAATTGTAATATATGACAATATGCACTTATAGAGAAAAATGTCGTTTTTTGCTTAAAACCAAAACCTACAGGGTATTTTTTAAGCATAAAATTTGAAAAATCATACTAGAAAATTTTTTATAGAAAATCTAACTACGATCTCGGGTCAGTATTATTTGATGCTGAAAAGAATTACCCGTGTTAGACCAGAATATCAGGAGCAAGGATTATGACGCCTATTACATGACAAAGCGCCGGCTTACAAGTGCAGAATATTGAAGGAGTTTTGGCTAAAAAGAGCGTTGTAGTGATGCAACCATATTCGCCAGATATAGCAACAGCATTTCCTAAACTAAAATTGGTCATGAAAGGGTAGCATTACAAGTTCATAGAAGAGATGCAAAGTACAGTGACATGGGTGCTAAAAATTACTTCTAGTTCTGAATCGTTTTAAACAATTTCAACGTAGTTTACTTCGAATAATTTTATATAAAAGATCTTAAGTAAAAAATTGTAGAAGTTTTCATATAATATTAAACGTCTTAAAAAGGAATTATTAATTTTATTCGTTTAATAATATAATAGTGTGCAATTTTATACTTGTACCTAATTTGTGATTATCCTTCATTTAAGAACATTTCTAGACATATTATTTTAATTGAATAATGCTTGTACTGCTTTGGAACGTACACGTACTTACGTAGACACGATTTATAATATAAATAATTTATATGTTGCAAGAATTAATAGATTTTGGGAAAATAGCAATTCTTGAAAATGTTACCACGTGAATAAATATTGATAATCAATCGCTATACAAACATTAAGTAGCAGTGGCGGCTCGTAAGATGAGTTTATCGATAATGAAAACTATCAATGGCATTACAAGTTGTTAATAAATTGCATTTCACTGTAATTTATTTACTTAATTGGAAACCAATTATTATTTTGTGATGTTGATGTTGTAATCAATTAATATTATTTATATTTAAAATATGTGTTTTTGAGATAATTTGTCAGTATTGTTTTTTTCAATGTTATTTGTTTATTGGACTTCTCTTTGACAAATAATATTTTTATAATATTATCGACTAAGTTTATTATGTTACAATTTATAAATTTCGTCCATATTAAAAAATACGATCGATGGTTAAAACATTGTTAATAATTTATAATTTATTATTATTAACACACTATAAGCGGGTCGGGTAAAAATACCTGTCTCGAGAATTGTTACTTGTTAGCGGGCCGGGTAATTTTTACCTTTTTGAAAGTACTTACTTTAAAAGCGGGGTGAGATGATTTTACTCTATTGGTTTACATACGGAACTGAAAGAATTATCTCTTATTTTTTGTTGTCATTCAGCAAGTTAGTTTGGACTATTTTGTTACCTGCCTATAGTGTGTTAATATATAGTTCAGAGTGTTGCTGTGTAAATTTAACTACAACATTATAATCTTAATTACGTCATCATTGATGGGTTTACATTTGTTATGTGAATGCCATTATGAGTATTAGAATTTTTAAATAAATGTTATAGTAATTATTACCGCCTATTTGTATATCAGTCTGTTAATCTTAAGGTCAATATTTCCTCGACACATCAATATCTTAGCAACTTAATTGTAATTGAGGTCAAAATTTGCTGTTTCCAACCAACCACTTTAAATGAATTGAAGCCATTTGGTTGATTGGAATTGTGCGGGCATCAAAAAATTGGATTGAATAGTTTAGATGAACGCAAATTAGTTTTATTTAAAGTTTCAATTGATTTCGTGGAAGTATATTTACATTTACAATTTAATAGTTAGCACTTATTTAATCTGTGTTATAAAGACCTATACGCATTCTGGTTTCAAGAGGAAATAAATGTGCGTCATTTTCATTTATCTTATCGAAATACAAATTGAATCATGGAGAACACAATTTTTATGTTAATCCTTATCTAAAAAATAGATATTTGATGTGGAAATATTGGTAATTGAAGGACTACTTATTCTACTTATTTTTAAAGGATAAAATAATATAGTTATCACAGTTATTAGATATAATAATGTAGAATATAAAACTTATTCATTAGAAGTTTATGGAGAACGGGAATTGATTTGAAATTTTTAATTACAATTATAACTTGACTTCAACTTCTATTTTAATTCATTTTGATCAAAAACCCAATTGTTATTGGGTATTGTTATTAATATTTTTTTCCAAAAATTTTGACAAATTGATGGTCTAAGTAAAATGTCAGTAAAACCACCAATTTTGATGCAGGAAAGTTGATTTTTGTGGTGCACGTTAATCAAGAACCATCTTATATGGAGCCATTCAAAATTTTTGGAAACAATTAATTAACAATTAATTAATCAATTAATAATTGGAAATGGTTGCAATTACATTTAGAAATAAATAATAAAAAAAACCTGGTGTTCTGTTGAAACAACAACTTACTTTCGACGAAACCGAATATGAAATTTTATTAAAAATAAATTTGATAAGTAGTTCAAGTCCAGTTATAATTACTATAAGATTTTCTTTCATTTCTCCGTTATCTTTGAACTTCTAATGAGTAAGAATCACCTCACCCTATATAATATATGTGCACTTCCTTAATTGTGTTTTGTTTTAGTTGGAATGGTGGGGAAAACCATTTAATATTCAATATGATATCAGGAACCAGCCCCGATTTCTCCCCAGTTATTGAGTTGGATATTGGCAAAGCTCTTTTAGCCGGTGCCGGTTTCGACACGTACACGTTTCGAGAGGGCTTTGATATTTCCATACCTCTTTACAGTCCTGTAGCTAAGTATGGTGAAGTGGAAAACTCTAATAACAAGAGGTGAGAATTTTTACTAAATATATTATTATTAACAGTTAATTAATTCATCCATTTTAACATACACCTATTAAATGTATATTAATTAAAAAAATCATACTGAATTTAAATTTAATGTTTATTGTATGTTGTTTCCTATACCACTTAAATTGACTTAATCCTTTGTAATTAAAGCTTATCCAGTCTATTATAATTGCTTAATTTATATTACTATAGAATTAAAAAATATATTTAATTGTAGGACATGGCTGATAACATCATCCCAGATAAACATCAGTCCCCATTATATCGACGAATTGCAGAGACTGACCTACTTGCACCATGACACAATCTTAATTCTCGACTCGTGCCATAACCAGAACTATTCGCAGCGCTGCGACATCGTCTCCGATCAAAAATACTCCTACCCTCAAGTACTTGGAGACAGCGTTTTTTGTCTTGTCTTCAGGGGCGAACGCCTAAGCCAGTTCGTTTTGGTGGAAGCGTTGGCGGCCAACTGCATCCCTATATTTGTGATTGATGGGGCGGTATTGCCATTTAAAAATGTGATAGACTGGAAACATTCGGCCATATTCATCATGGAGGATTATTTAAGTAGCGTAGTGGACGTTGTCAGTCGCATGTCGAGCAAACGTATCGCCGAGTTGCAGAATAGCGTCAGATTTATTTATAAGAAGTATTTCTCCAGCATGGAGAAAATAGTCATTACTACATTAGATATTATTCAGGATCGAATTTATCCACATTGGAGCAAAGTTTATGATCAATCTAATTTAGTAAGAGAGGTATATCATTATTATAACTGATTTAAATAAAATGAACAAAATTCTTTTTAGGATAACTCAAATCCGTTGTTCTTTCCAATTACTGCACCGAAATCGCATGGTTTCACTGCAATAATATTAACTTATGATAGGGTTGAAAGTCTTTTTATCTTAATTGAGAGATTATCAAAAGTTCCTAGTCTAATGAAAGTCATTGTGGTGTGGAATAATCAAAAGAAAAGTCCACCGCCTCGTAAGTGATTTCGGTAAATTAAACCTATTGATACATTATTCAAGTTTAATTTCAGTTTCAGATTTTCCTACAATTTTAAAGCCAATTAAAGTAATAAAAACGAAAGCGAATAAATTGTCCAATAGGTTCTATCCGTTTAAGGAGATTGAAACTGAAGCAGTGTTACATATTGATGATGATATTGTTATGTTAACATCAGATGAAGTTGAATTTGCTTACGAAGTTTGGAGGGAATTTCCAGATAGAATAGTAGGTGGGTAATTGCCATTATATTTTATTAGTATTAATTGTTAGGTCAGAATTTTAGTTCTTTTATTACCTACTTATTACTATTTTAGTGTTTAGTGTAATTTCAACTTGATATTTATTAAATTTTAGAATTCCATTACTTGAATTTATAAGACACATTGAAGAATATGTCATGATCATTTTTCAAAAATTTCAGGATTTCCGTCCCGTTGGCATAGATGGGACAACGTGACGGGTAGCTGGAAGTACGAATCAGAGTGGACCAACGAGGTTTCTATGGTTTTGACAGGGGCTGCCTTTTTGCACAAATATTGGAGCTACTTGTACACTAAGGAGATGCCTACTGATATAAAAGACTGGGTGGATGACCACATGAACTGTGAAGACATCGCCATGAATTTTTTAGTCGCCAACGTTACCAACAAACCACCTATTAAGGTAAAATTCATCTTTAGAACTCCTTTCTATTCATACTAATCATGTAATTCTTTTGTAGGTGACTCCGAGAAAAAAGTTTAAATGTCCTGAATGTGTGAATAACGAAATGCTGTCGGCGGATTTGGGTCATATGGTGGAGCGGTCGCAGTGCATAAACAAATTTGCGAAAGATTTTGGTAGGATGCCTCTAAAATCAGTAGAATTTCGCGCCGATCCGGTTCTGTTTAAAGATCCATTCCCCGAGAAATTGAAACGCTTTAACGATATTGGCAGTCTATGAATTTAGTGTTAATTAAATATTATATTTTATTTGTATATAGTTGTACATATGCATATTATTTTATTGTTGTACTGATTTTTATTACCAGGGTTAACTATTAATTTTATATATAATTTTAGAAGTTTTGATATTTTTGTATATGTTATAAATGAAGACAAATATGTATTTTATTTTGACTATTTATTTTTTTATTTAAGGTATAAATTAAATAAATTGACTACACAATGTACAAGGATGTTTTATTATACTTTTATAATTCTTAGTTACTAATCTTATTTGATAAAATTTTGTTTGGCCAAGTAGGTTTTGAGACAGACAGAGGAAATAGTTTTACTGATACAGATGACGTTATTCACCCTAAATGGCAATATGAGATGTCTAGTATTTATGATTTAATTGTAATTAATATTTTAGTCACATATAAGATTCCTGTGACTATGTTCACATAGAGTTATATGAATGTTATTAATGAAAATAATTACGTAATTTCTCATTAATTACTTTCTATATTTTTATGATATTAAGTTAATAAATTTCTAGTTGTCTGAATTTCTGAACTTCTTTTTAAAAGAAATTTTACTTATAATATATATTTTTAACATCTAAATGAAGTAAACATTTTTCTAGGATTTCGTCCTAAATTTCAGAAATTTTAGTGGAGCGGATTGCATCATTAATATTTATTTCTGTATAATTGACAACAATTAACTTGAAAAATATTTGTGAAGCTTTCTTTTAATTAATAAAAAAGTTCTTTAATTTTTTTCAATATTAGAGATTAAATGAGTAAAAAATGTCATAACAATGCATTTGTGTAAAATTGACTTATTCAGTAATAAGAAATTATTATTATATTATTCGAATATTAAATATTTTGAATTTTCATGTTTACAATTTTATTTTTAATCAATAATTAATACCGTTTCAAATGAGATTACAGTATTTTTAAAATGCTCGAATATTATATTTTTTTAACATTTGAAAAAATAGTCGAATACTTGAACCATTCGGATTAAATAAAAAATTAATTAAATAAATGTATTAATATCTATTTTAAAAATTTTGACAGCTGATTTTAGGCGATACACATTAATTTATGTAAATAATTTTTCTATTAAACTCTTACTTATTGAATTTGGTGAAGTTAATTCATCATTATTCATCTACAAACTTTATTTTATGGTACTTAAAATGAAACGATTACAGTAAGTTGAATTGTAAACTGATAACATAATAACTCATTTTATTTTATGGAAATGTATATTTAAATAAAATCTTAATTATATTACTCTGTGTTATTAAATATAAGCATGTGGGTTTAGTAGTATTTTTTTAATTACCGGGTAATTATTGGTATATTTTACAATTGAATTATTTGCCACTTTATGTAAATTAAAATAAAACACCCACGTGCTCTAATGATCATGATCATTGTAATTATTAATGTTAATAATTTAAAAGAGAAAATCATTATTACAACACCATTTTCAACTTAATCGTGCATTTTACATTTTTAAAATACGTAAATGTAATCAGAAAAAGCGTGCACTTATAAAGTATTTTGCCACCCGTCGTAAGTTTCAGTCAAGAATGCGACGGTTAATAAGTTGATAAAGACAACTGTAGAAAATGTCGAAAAGAACGGCCCGAAAAAAATATAATTGCAAATGTAATTAACAAATTTACTAATTCACACAGAGGCAATAAAACCGAGTGATATTTGAAGTATTCAGGCAACAAAATGTTTCTTCCCAGTGCACAACAGGTTGTCTTACTTAAGATTTCAAACACGTAAGACGTATTTATTCGCAAACTGAAAAAAATCTTTAAAATATCCAATTAGTTGTTCGTAATGTGCAAGATAAGGTAGTTTTTCAGTTGAGTTTGCTACAACCTAAGCGACAGATAATCCGCGGTACGGTGGTGGTGAAGACCACTTTTTTCGCGGGAAACAACTACGTACCGGCAAACAATGTCCATGCGGTCAAAGGACTGTATAAGACCAGTACTCACTACTATTGTTTACTTTTATTTGTCGCATAAATAATTGTAACCTGTTATATGACTCACAACTGATCTGATCGATTTTTTAGACATCGATTTCAGCCGAACAACCGAAGAACCTGATAGATATAAATAAAACTCTAACATCTGGTACTATATTTGTTATTTTCTTAACAACTAATGACTTTTATTGACAATGTTTCATGTAGAATGGTAGACACAAGTGCAGTCACGTGTTAGCAGTTTTAAAATTCCCTGTATTTGTTCTTTCCTAGAACCTGACACCGCAAAAAAGAATTCCTTTCGTCAAAACTTTTTCACCATCATTACCTGCCGCGGTTGGGATTTTTCTTATTCTTAATTATTTAAATTGAAATGTTATATTCAAAGCTTTTTAATAATTTCATTATTTAATCTCAATCTTAAACAACATAAATATTTATTGTAATAAATTTTTCTAAAAATTGTGGATGGTACTAATTTATATCAGTAGTACCAATTCAATGTTTTTCCTAAAGTATGAAGTAGCTCATCTCTATGCGTTCCAATACTAGACAATATATTTTTAAAAGGAAATTTATTGACTTGTATGTGTTTATAATTTCTAGTTACAATGTAAAATTATACAGAAATGTGGTGTGAAGTATTTGAACATAAAAATAATAAATAAAAAAATGTAATGTTCGATAAACACTTCAGGAAAGGTTTTACCAACTAGGGAAAAGTCATTAAGGCTTTTTTGAAAGCAATTCCGCAACTATAAATGATATCGATTGTATATAATTAAAATGGACGACGAAACTTAAGTAGAGCCGTCTTTTACAATATCACCAGTTCTATTTTTGTTGTGGAATTTGCGCTATGATTAGTTTTTCCTTCTGTCGCTTTGAAATGCGTTTTATTGACTTATGAGCAAATTGTGTATAGTTTATGTATGTGTAATAATTACTTAAAAATATGCGAGTATCATATTATAATTAGAAATTTTATCGATATTGTAATATTCATAATTTATTCCAGAAAATGTGTTAAATTATTTAACCCATGAGTAGTTATGTGCACCTATATTGGAATATTCCGATCATTAAGCAATATTTTCTGTCACATTTAATTGAAGTTAAATATTATTTTCTAAATAACTAATAAAACCAGTCTTACTTGTAATTGATAAACCAGAAATGTGGACGGGTTTTGTTAATAAATTGACTAGTTTGACTTCTTATTTTTTAAAGACTAATCGCACATATCAATTTATTATATATTTTTCAGTGACATTCCCCTTTCAAGTTAATAAGGCTAGTACTATGTCAAGCTTCAATGAATGAATAGTTAATATGCAACAATAAAGTAGTTTCAAAACCAAATGGTAGTAATTTCAACTTACATGTGGCTAAAATATGTATTTTTTTTTTAATAATATAAAGGCAAGACAATTATTTTATTAAATAGATAACCACCTAAATCCTTGTTAGTACTGCATAATTACAACATATTAGTTTATCTAACAGACAAATATGTAATAGATATTGAAAAGAATTGCATTAATTAATTATTCTTGGTGTATACCGGCTTTGCACACAACCAAAACTTAAACAAAGGATTGATACAATGTGATAATTTGAAAGGAAGTTATCAAAAAAATGTGCCAATTATATTAATTAACTATTGTTAAAGTTCCGGTATGTTTGGAATATTAATTAGTGTAATTAATTGTTTTGGATTAGTTAAATATTATTTTGAAAGTTAAATTAGTGGTTACTTGGTTTTGTGATAAATAAATTAATATTCACAAAAATTCTAAATAATTTAAAAATTATATTTTTGTGACTGAATTAAAGAATATATGTTATTTTAAATGACAGATATTTTTGCACTTTCAACTCTGGCATCATTTTAGGCAAAGACAGAAAACTAAAAGTAAAGCTCAACCTTTTAACATTCCTGCTAATTCATTTGTAATAGACAATTTGGGGATTTTGTATGCGACATATTAATTATGCTTATATAAACAATTGTTTATAATTGAATTTTTCTTTAATGTTAATGTTGTTACAAAAAGTTTTTTTTATGCGGAAATACCCACTTTAGTCATTACGTTAATTCCGACAAGCTAGATAAAAAATTGTTATCCATTGAACAAAATTGTTGGCGACATAAAAAAAATAATTGTATCGCATTGTCAGGTGCAAATCAACAAGGTGCCGGTACAATTGTTTTCCTCGGTTTCCATATATGCTTTGGGTGCATTAGATCAATAAAGTGTAGATAACTAGCCCTGAAGTAAATGGTTTATGCTGGAATAAACAAATAATCTAATAAATCGATGCTTGTTTAATAATTATGGATTGATTTACTAAGTCTATTGTCGGTGCCAAGCCGTCTACCGCTTCTAGCTCGCCGCAGTTTACCACAAAAGGAGATTTGTATTCTCCATAGATCCTACAATTATAGATGGCCTTACTTACTTAGCTTACTTACCTCTCCAACCGATGGAGACTAGTTTATGACCGTGTTTATTAATAGTATACAATGCGTTAGCAGGATTAATTATACAATTATGCGGCATGGGAAACAATGTACAGATTTTGCAATTGCTAATCAGCCCCATCACATCTTATCCCGCTTTATATACTTTTCTTTGTGATAAATATACAACGGCAATTAAAATGGAAAAGTTGCACGGTGGATACTTGTTTTGTTAGTTTTTGAGACACTTGCTGTTGAATGTATTATACGGAGTAGAACTAGTTAAGTACGATGGGGAAAAGAAATTACACATTCTTACACCTTTCCTATGGAATAGGAATTCTCGATTTTTAGCTCAAGTTCTACATTGGTAAGTACTAGATAGTTAATAAATAAAATAGATACATACAGTTCGGTAATATATTCGTACGGTGATGTAATTAAGAAAAATAAAAAAAGAATATGCTTGCGTATAATAAATAAAGATTTATTAAGAGTTATGTTCAGACATATTAACATAGTATTTAAAAATCTAATTTTAAAATTAATAAACTGGAAATTTTTCTTTTTTCATTCTTAAACAATTTTTTTATAATTTATAACATACTGTATTATTACTTGCATTAAAATATCTGAGTTTAAATGTTTTAAAATATAGTATTGGTGATTATTATAGCAATTTTTTAAAATGTTAATTGCCATAACCCTTTTATGTAATGTAAACTATTAAAATATTAATTTATTATGGTTGATTTATACAGTATTATAAAAATTACTATATTCTTATTCTATAAAATGTTTCATATATTGAATTGAGGTGGACAACTTTAATTTTGAAAGGGATTTTTAATGATTAAATAAGTCATATTTAATTTAACGTTAATATTTTGCATAATATCCTTTTTTCACTGTGTACTTAACAAACTTTTTCTATAGTTTTGTCTGTGTAGGATGTTTAACATAAGAAAAACCATCATATTTTTATAAATTAAATTTAGATTAGTCACTAAAAACTGTTCTGTGAGACAGTGAATGTGATCCTAAGCAAGTCAAAATTGGACTTTCACATTTTTGGTGGAAACCAAGGTTTTTCTTATAGGTTTGGGGTCAAACGAACCCCCATCCTCTAACTATCTTCTCGTAGTCCTTGAACTAATTTCAGAAAGTCCAATTTACGCCATTTAAAGTTGGCCTTAATTTCAGTTGACGATGAGACTAGATTGCTTTTTGACATTCAAATTATGTAGTTATCGATTTTCTTGAGTTTTTCGAACTCAAACAAATATTTTCCTATTTTCTAGCTGGCTAGTTTCTCTAAATTTTTTAATAATACAAGAAGCGATTGACTTATTAGTTAGCCATTTTTTCTGCTTTCTCGGTCTTGAAAACGCAATTATATTTTTTTACAGTTTCACTTCAACGACAGATTAAATAATTATAAAAATCAAGATTGTCAGTTTATCGCAGAGTGCAAAGAAAGACCATAAAGTAAAAAGTTCCTCTAATTTTGTTCTTGTAATTTTGAAAAATAAAAAATAAGCAATTTTTAAAGAATTAAATTATATTAACCAGTTACATAGTAGACACAACAATGACAGAAAGAACAATAAACATTATAGTTACTGCCATCCAATTCAAATTAAAGCTCATATTTTTAATATATGTTAATAAGTTGCTATAATTATGGCCACTACTGCATATTATTAAAAATGGGAAAGCTTCCAAAAAATGTATGGGTCGTTCTCAATTTTGTGTGAAAAATAGATTTATTTTATTTTGTTCTCGTTAATTAATTTTAAATAAAATTTAACATCAAAATATGAATTTTTAAATTTGCTCATAATTTAAAAATATATTTAGTTTATCTTTGAAGTTGTGAGGCGATTTTTAAATTTGTTGGAGTTACTATTTTGTAAAAAAGAAACTATCGTAGCCATAAAATACATAAACGACACCAAATTTATTTATTTAAATATTTTTATATAGATTATTTAATAGTTCCTATATTTGATGTGGTTTCATAATATATGTTAAAATAACATATTTTTGCGGCTCCCTAAGATATTGTTTATTATTTTTAAAATTATGATAAATGTACACAAATAATTATTACGAGCATTCTAATAATAAAAAATTTAAAAATCCAGTTTTTTATCGGCTTCCAATAAAGTTTGAAATGGTTGATATTTAAGAGCTGCTAGATAAACATGTTTTATCGTTCGAAATTATAGCAATTAAATGAGATCTACACCAGCGCTGGAACGTCGCAACAATTAAAGTTATAATAAAATAATTTTTGACGTACGTGCGTCCAGTGATAAATGTGGGTAGTTATGCGAGAGCGATCGTCATCGATTGAGCGCAGTATACCGAGAAAATATGAAACTGCATTTAGCAGAGTTGTCGATCGGACGACAATCCATGTCATTTGATCTACAACAACGGATGGGTAGCATTTCTGAGCCGCGGCCGCGGCAAAGTAGCTCCTGGAAGACCATAAGTGGAAAAGTGGCCGATGCTGTAGACTGCCTGGCTCTGTTGTGAGAGAGTTCGCCATGGCCATTATTGCAAATAAAGAGGATTCTACGGGAGATGCGACGTGCATATCGAAACGCGGCATAGTTTATTGCCACGCAGCTTGTGAGAACTTACCATTGCCTGCATAAAAACAGAAGGCCGAGATCGGGATTAGAAACACACAGCGAACTACAATGATGCTTTACGCATTCGTTCGAATACGTTTATTTTCTGCTCGTTGCTTTCTTGCTTGCCTGCTTGCTTGTTGGCTTGCTTTCCCTTCGCCGTCTCTACCTTCTACCTCGTTGCCCTGGCCGTGTGTGCGTACGTTTGTTTGCTTCTTGTCTTCCGTTATGGCCGTTGCCCATAATTCCATCACATTTGACTATCGGCTTTGTTTATTTCGAATGCTTAAGTAAATCTTAATTCGTTTTATTGTTTCTATGGTTTACCTTTGTTATTTATTATATATATTTTAATTTACGAACGCCTTACAATTTATTCAATTTTTCTATTAATATGTAATTAGTAAAAAGATTAAACAAACAAATTGTTTTAAAGCTAAAATGCTTAAGTTAAAATTTTTATTCAGGATTTTATTTTAATTCATTATATTCATTTCGACTTTATGGGGTAAGTTAATTGTGGGGTTGTTAACATTGTGATATCAAAAAGTAATACACACTTTCAAAGACTTATAGATTTAAAATTAAATAATTTTACGTTTGTTATAAAAATACCTTAAATATAAAAATTAATTATTTGATCATTACTATTAAAACCTTGAAACCTGTTTTGGAATAATGCCATTATCCATGAGTAAAGAAAAATGCCAAATTTGACGTTAATTAATAAAAATTAATTAAAATGATATTCAGAGAAAGTATATGTTCAGTTTAATATTTTATCGTTTTTCAAATATAAACATAATGAAAAGATGTGAATATTATTTTAATATATGGTGAATGCGCAAGTTTTTAAGGTTTATTGTAAACTGTCTCAGTACACTATTTTAGTCAACATCATGCCTCACTTAAAATAAGGGCTGATATTTTGAGAAAAAGATTTTACCTAATTATAAATTATAAAACCTCAATAGATATTAATTTACTCGTTTTTTGGACTGTCAATGGTAATATTTAATAGAAAAATTGAAGAAATTCATGTAAAAATTATTAATTTTAATATGTTGAACAAATTATTAGATTTTTTATCAATTTAATGTATGTATATATTATAGTTGAACTTCGATAATTCTAATAATAAACTTTTAAAAGATCAGATGAAATTGATTGTCAATAGTACCAATGAATAAATCTATACATAGATAGAATATTTCGCACTAAATTTGATAAGTTAATTTTTTAGACCAAATATCCAAATTCGATAGACGAGTTTTTATAATTGTTTGCATTTAAAATTGCTTTTAAGTAATAATTGTGAATTGTTTGAAATTTTTTGCAGAATATGAAACAATTGTGAGAGAAAAAAAATATCAAATATAAAATTTGTAAATTTATCAAATGAAAGTATTAACCTTTCTAAGATAGACGATATTTGACAGAAAAAAAATCGTATAAAAATTATGTTTGATATGTTTAACAAATTATTAGATTTTTAATCAATTTAAAAAATGTCGAAGTTTTAAAAATTAATAAAATTTGTTGTCAATAATACCATAAGTAATAATTGGATAACATATATATGATATTTACATAGAATATTTGGCATTAAATTTGGTAATGGTATGGAAAAAATTTCTTATTTCGTTAGATGAATTGATAATTTTGTTGATAAAACTTAAAAAATCTTGAAAAAAAAAACAAAAAAATTAGATCATTAAATTTTAAAAATTATCGAGTGCATGTTTTAATCTCTCTAAGATAGAAACTCTTTCTTTTGATGGTAAGTTTATTGACTTTTGTTGAGTAATAGAATTTTATCTTTTTTTGATGTAATGATGATGATGCTGATGTAAGAAAGGTATAAATATAGAAGATAGATTAAAAAGTGTTTGTTTTGGCAGTAAAATTGACTTCTGTTCAGTGAGGTTTAAATTATAGAGTTTTATTTTTTTTTTTGATGTAAGGTTGATGATGTTGATATGTATGTGTATGTGTAAGAAATGTATAAAATATAAAAGATAGATAAAAACTTTTTATTTTGATAGTAAATTCATCAACTTCTATTCAGCCAAATTGAAATTGTAGGAGATTTTTTCAATGATCACCATTACTTTATTTTAAGAGAAACGACAAGAAGTTTGTAATTAAAAGTAAGCTAAATGTATTCAAGATAATTAGAGAAAGGGAAATAGATTTGTCTTAATAAGACAGTAATGTTACGCCCCGTAACGGATATTTTATAATTTTAAAAAAAATATATTCCACATTTCTTTCAGGGCTATTTTTAATATTAATATTTTTCTTCTTTTTTAGTAATTTACTTGACGTCATGGTTTAACTGACACAATATATTTTCAATATATTTTATTAAAAATACATTTTTTCAATGTTGCACGTTAGTGAGAACAAAAATGGAAAAATACTTAATGACCACTTGTGAAACATATTTTTAATACTTACCAATAAAAAGCTCATAAAACATCAATTAAGCAAGCAATTAAAAAAATAATCATGGTTTCCATACTTCCAGTATAACGATGCATCTGTATATAGCAACAATTATTTTTATAATTAAAGTGCAGTTTATGCATATAGATTATGTTCAATTAAATTCTGATCACCTAAAACGGAAAATGAAATCGAGCACAATACCACTTATTAAACGCTTATTCATATTATAAATTCATGAATGTTAATACATACAATGCTTTACATAACAATTCGCACATTCATTAAAAATGGAAATAAACATTATAATGGTTTGTACAGTTATATATGTACAAAAGTTTATGCAAATTACATTCAACAATAAACTTGTATAGAAGAATTATAAAGTTCAATTTCAAAATCTGGTGTAGTTTTAATGAATAGCTAATTGGGAACGCACATTAGTGGCTTCACTACAAGACCAGCCATTGTATCTATTAAACACTAAAGCTGTCGTCTGAAACACCGAATCTGGTTCAAACCCGGCGCGTTTATATTAAACACTTAATAAACTATTTAATAACCTACAATAATTGAACCATTGTATGAGACAGGGAATATATCGCGAATAGCACGGGCACTGCATTGGAAGGAATAATGGTAACCTCAAACAAACACCCAGTAAAATCGTCAAGTCCTTTGAGGTTTACCGTCGGGCAGCAGCTGGACGCATTGTATGTACGTAGTCAACTATAAATAAGTCGATTAGCGTTATAATCTTAATGGACATTAGGTGGGTAATGGGCTCATGTGAAGAAAACAATTGCGATTATTTAATGAAGTATGTTGTACTTAAAAATAGGTAAATATGCACCTGGAACTTCAGCACGAGAAGATGCTGTAGGTGGGCAATTTAAGTAACCTAGTTAAACTTTTGTTTTATTTAAGTATACTTCATGTTCCACTGTTATTTATTCTCAATTTTTGAATGGAATAAAGCCAAATAACTATTTAAATTATTAAAATTACATTATTAAATTTTTCTAATATTAATATCTACTGTATAAAATAATAATAAGAAATAACTCTTCAGGCATTTCTTTAGGTCTTATTATTTACTTACAAAAATAATATTCTAGGTTACATTTAGTTTTTTCTATTGATTTTTATTGATTATTTTAAAGAATTTTACATTTTTCAAATATTATTATTATTTTTGACTTAGTTTCTATTGAAGTATTGAAGTGTGGTAAACTATAAACCAGCTATGATTCTCTTCCTGAAGGAGCAGTTGTCAAAAAAAAAAAAATAGAAGTAGATACATTAAAACGTAACACCATAATTTAAACAGAAACAGTTAAAACATTAAACAAATGCAAACAAACAAATTGCCTTTTGTTTGTAGGAATTATCCGCAGAAACATTTTACACTGGTTAAAATACAATGGTAAAATTACAGTTTACAAAATATTGATATACGCAAATTAACGCAACTACATAATTTATCACCATTGAACCATCGAAGTAAAAGTTGAAAAAAATCCTTGAAAACATTAGCAACATATTCTATTATCCAACAAACAAAGGTTACCGAGATTTTCATTGTGGCTTCGGCGACAACGCAACAAGAGCGACAGAGTAAACCCATTAAATCAATACTAATTTAATAGATAAAGCTTGTGTAATTGCAAAATATAAATAAGAACGTGAACAATAAACATCTTGGGGAAAACAATGCATATAGTAGGCAGACAGGCCACTAAAGCCTTTAAAGCCGGCTAATGCAAGTATGGAGAGCAATAACTGTCTCGACAGACACAGCGGCAACCGCAACCGGTGCACCGATCCGCGGCGACTTGCAACTTCTCCACTGCAACCTAATCTAACCTATAGGTTCATTCCCTTGATCGTGTTTTTTTTTCTTCTTGTTTTTGTTTCATTATCGATGCAACGGCCAAAGTAAACAACTCTTTCATCTATTTTTCTCTAAATTAATACATTTGTTGTTTATATTAAAATAATTTAGTTAATTATAATAATTATGTAATTAATAAAAATAATTTATACTTTTTTTAATACTTCACAACGAAACGATTTTAAAAAGTATTTACTAAATTTTTAATTATTTTTATGTTAGTAACTTAACTTATCTATTCTAATTTGCAGAGATTGATTGATTTTACATTTCTTCTAGTCTTTAATTAATTATTAATATGATAATTTTATTATATAAATTAAGAACAATCTCCATTAAATAGTTTCTAATAAAAAATAACTTAATTATAGAAAAATTTAGTTTTGAATTATTTTTAGTATAAAGTATCTCAGTGTGGCATTGGGATAAATTAAAATTAATTAATTAAATATTTTAAATAACTCTTGTATCAGATTTTTTATTTAATAAAAATATTAATTTAATTAAATATCTGTTATAAAAAAACATCTTTTCTATTTAGTTTTTAAATATTATGGGTACAATTCAGTTCAACTAAGTAATAATAATAAAGAAATTTCTAGGATGACAAATTATAACTAATGGTTTCTACTGTAATAAAAAGCAACATTTATTGTTACACCGTAAGTATTAATGTCTGAGACTGTTACAATTTAGTTGTTGTAACACCTTTTAGACAAGATTTTTCAGATTTTCATGATTTGTCTGATATTTTTGTCTACTGAAGGTTTTGTTTATATAATGGATTTATTTCTAACTAGTGTGGACATCTAATCTGATCGTACAGGTAATTACAATTAGTGCTTAATGGAATTTATTCATTTACACAGCCTTAGCAAAAGATTGTAAGATGAAATAGTCCTGTATTTTTTATATATATAACCCGACTCTAATTATTGTGAGTCTCATTTAAGGTTTAATTAGGAATATTTAAAAATATTTTCTAATTAGTTTAATGTCCTTTAAAATGGGTACATATTAAAGAACATATTAATAAGATGATAGTACAATTAAAATTGCATTTTCCAATGAAATTGTTTTTTGATAATTTAGGATAATTAATAGAAAATTGAAAAGTGAAATTGGAAGTGAAAAATATATTGTGCATCCCTATACGATATTCTGAGATAATTTTGACAATTTATTCTATGGTTTAATTGATAAGAAATAATAAAATCAATAAAAAAGTGAAATTTAATTCATAAAAGATCTCTTAGTCAATTTTTCTAAGTTTTTGACCACAAAAATATTATAATAGAAGTTTTCCATATAATACAAAAAAAGAAATTTTTATTCAAAGGATTTTATAATTATATCTTTCGAGACAGTATTCATTAAAATCAAATTGTCTGTCTACAAAATCACTTTTTACATTAAAAAAATTGATTAGGTTTAATTAGGATTAATTAGTTTAATGTCCTTTAAAATGAGTACATATAAAACAACATATTAATAAGTCTATAGTACAATTAAAATTACATTTTGTAGTGAAAATACGTTTTTTGATGATTTAGAATAATTAAATCGTGAAATTGAAAAATATCTGATAAATATCTTTAAATGAGTACAACTGAGTAGTACCAATTAGTGATGATAGTGTATATGACAAAATTGAAACGTGCGTACCTGTAGGAAATTCTGAGATAATTTTAAGAATTTATTCTATGGTTTACTTGAACAGAAATAATAAAATAAATAAAAAAAAGTGAAATAAAAGTTTTCTTAATCAATTTTTCTTATTTTTTAACTACAAAAATATTATAAAAGAAATTTTGTAGGTGATATCATCATATTTTTTTGAGACAGAATTCATTAAAATCGAAATATATATAAAGCAATTTAACTCCTCCTTGATGAAATTTACATTCATAAACAACACAATAAACTAATTTCTTAATCAATTTCAGATCTTCCAGGTAATATAGAAAAAAATTATGGTATCCTTTTATTTTTAGATTTATTTTCAAAGCCTCTGAGATGAAACAATTTAGAATTTAGATTTTATTTTTTAGATAAATTTAGTATAATGTTGATGAAACAACAATGTATTGTTTTATATAACTCTATTTTAATTATTGTCTGCTTAAAAAAGAGACAATAAAAAACTTTGTGCATGCCATAAAAATTGTTTTTTATTGGTCTAATACTTCATTTTTCACAGTGATAAACATGACTAGGACTGTTTAATGAAAATATTTTCCAATGAGTTTAATGTCCTTCAAAATGAGTACATTATATTTATTAATAAATCTATGTTACAATTAAAATCACATTTTCCAATGAAATTAAGTTTTCTGATGAAGCAGAATAAGTAAAAATATCCTTAAACAAAATTGAATTTTTGACAATATATTTTATGGTTTACTTGATGGCAAAAAATAAAATCAATAAAAAGGTGACATTTAATTGGTTACAAAAATATTATAATACAAGTCTTTCATATATATTTCATTCAATGAGTTTCATCTTTTTAGATATTATTTATTAAAATCGAATTATATACAATATAAAACAGTTAATTTTTTAATAAGTGTAAGACTATAATATTGATGAAATTTCTTAATTAATTGTCCTCATTTTTAACTACAAAAATTTTATAATAGAAGTCTCCCAGGTAACACAGAAAAAAATATAAATTTTTATATTCTTCACTGAATTTTTTATTGTTTATATTATTTTTTGTTATATATAATTTATTAAAATTATTATATATAAAACTGTTCAACTCCACTTGGATCAAATTCACATAAAAGAAAACGGATATTCGCTAGAGTTATTTGATTTCTTCTAAAAATATGGAGATGACACAATTTAGAATTTACAATTTATACTTTTAATATGTTTAATAAGTCTGTAATGTTCAAACACAAAAATTTTATTTAAATTTAAATTTAAAGTGAAATTTAGTTTTTAAAAAATATCAAATTTTCTCATTTTTATACTACAAAAATATTATAATAAAAGTCTTCCCTGTGATACAGAACAAAAAATTGCATAGCATTTACTGGGTGTTATAATTCTATAATATCTAGAGTTGTTATTCATTAAAATCGAATTATATATAAAAAAAGTTACGGGGGTATCTTTATTTTTAGTAAGTCACAAAAAACAATAATAAATTAGGTATGAAAATAACACAACAAATTAATGTATTGTTCATGTCATTTTTGGCTTAAACTCCAAAAAATTAGTTCTTAGTGGACTCTCTAAATTGATCTGCTTATATATTAAAATGAAAGTAAGTTTGCCTGATATTTATTCCAACTGAAGCTATTATCAAAGAACTTATATCCAGCTTGTGTGCAATCTTTCGTTATACATTATAATTAAGAACAGACAAGAATGAAAAAGATAATGTTTTTTCATAAATGAGGTGTGAAAATCGCGATCACGACAACAAAATAATGTATAAATCAGGTGCGCGAGTCGATGATCGTGTCCCGGCTCGGTGTTAATCTATGTGCCGATATGGCCCACGCACCTTCAGATATGAGCGTAGACGACAATCCATTAATTATACAATTTACATATTAACATATATCGCACAAGATGAAGTAACGCTAAGCGAACCATGAAAGGACAAGAGCGGCATGTCGCTCGTGTTCTCGCCAAATGGGGCATCGGTGGACTCGCTCTCCGCTTGTCCCAACGTCCCAGCGACATCACTATTGACAGTTACTCGGTTCGGAACGCACACTCCAAGGGAATTTTACTAGTTTATTTCTTGTGTCAATCTCTCCACTTCGCTGATACGGCTTCGGGGAATATGCAAGGACCGATTTGTCGCTTGATATACCACCGCCGAGATGCCAAATACGCGCGGCTGCTTTCTGTAAAATGTCTTTCGTCCAGTCCCATTCTCCAGATTCAAATCAATAAAACATTCTTATTATTTTATCGCAAACTGGCCACATCTCTGCCTACTTACGCCTTTTTAGTAGCCATTATTCGTTTTTGTTATGGGCTACCACGTTGTTGTTAAATAACAACGGGTTGTTTTTAACCAGGTTGTGGTTCTGTTGCCATTCCTGCAATAAATGCGTTAGTTTGAAGAGAAAATGGGGAAGGAATGATTGAGGTTTTAGGAAAGTATATGCTTAGAAAGTTTGTGGTCATATATCAAAGAAACAGTCAGTAGGTTGAGACCAGATTGAAACTAAAGAATCTCACTGTTATAATATTTGAATATAAATCATTAAAAATATCATATCCTTGTTAAAAAATTAGAAATTTCATTGTTAGAAAAATAATAACTTTAATTACTTTAAACATTTTCTTCAAATTCTAAAAAATATTGATAAATTTAGTTCATTGAAAGGACGAAATTGTTTTCAAATACCAATAATGCTTTTCAGATCATTATTCAATAAAATCAAAGGAGGAGTTGAATTCTATTATATTCTGACAATTATGGACATTAATTGGTAAGACGAAAATTACATTATGAGAACAGAAATTGGCCGTAGTTATTGATTTCTTCCAGAGACATATGGGAGTAAACAATTTAGATTTAAGAAAAAATAAGTATTCTCACCAACACTCATTCCTGAAATCAATGATTAAAAGGAAAACGAGATTCAAAATTCATTATAAAGTAATAAAAAAATGAATTTATAATTTCTTTTCCACTAAAATTAAAAATTGTCGAGGCTAGAAAATGGCACCGCGGTCCAATAATTTCAGTGAATTTTTATTGAATTTAATTATGAATTGTTGAATGTTTTTTTATTTTGTTATAAAAAATAATTTAGTTTTATTATTTTTACATAACGTTGAATGATTTAATCAAATTTATAATTTATATCAGGGACTTAACATTAATACACCTATACTCCATTCAAACTAAGTACGGAGTAACAAAAACAAATTTAGTTGCGTTATAGTCACGTGATTGCAGGTTAGGATGTTTTTTATTGCTCCGTTCGGAAGGGTTGGTTCGAGTTGATAGCTACTTCATACTTAAATTTGGCTAGGGTATCATTCAAGTATAAAGTGTATTGTGCCATTTCAGTTACATATATTTAAAATTATGTTCAATAATACCAATTATAATGTTCTTGTTTATGAGTTGAAAAGAATATATTTTTTTAATATTTATTTAAAAATGTTATTTGGATTCCTTTAGTTTTTAATACGGCCCTGACGAGAATCACGTGACAACTGTGCGTGAACAGTGCATGTTCACTTCGTACCTTATGTGAATACACTATAGTACATATTATTTTTACAGAGAACTGCGTACATTTACAGAGTATTATTTTACTTAACTTTACTTGACAAAAGGACGGGGTAATGAAAGGTTTAATTATGTATAATATCTAACGATTAATTTCTAATAATTAAAATACAAATCTCTTCTATATTAATATTAGTGTTATAAATATTATAAAGATATATAGTTATAATAAATAAAAAATCAAATTGGTATGAAAAAACAACATTATCATGACTTGTTAATATCTAATAACAAAATATAATTTGTAATAAAAGAGCAAGTCGAAACAAACAAAAATTTTATCATCATAAAGTGTCATTGTTAAAAATATTAAAATGTAATTTGCCTCTGTAGATATGTAATTGGTTTAAAAATTATAAAATTTAATAAATTCTAATAAATTCTAATAAATTTCAGTGTGTCAGTTTCTGTGACCTAAAGCCTAAAGCAGTACTTATAAAATGATTTTTTTAATATTTATGTTAGTTTTTAACCAACAATAAATACATAAGAATGTATGCCTTTAATTAATATATTTATTAAGAAATATCAATATCGACCAATGGCGTATAACATAAAACAAGTGAATTTATATATAAATTTCAAAAAGTAGACACAATTTGTAGTGGTACTATTGATGTAATACGTTGATACGCCACTACGAGTCGACAAGACGATCACTATCAGTTGGTCCAATATGGTTCGATTTATTTTTACATGGAACGATTGGTACCTAGCCATTGACATAGATACATATCTATGTTTCCTTCTCCTATCAAACTGAAAGAAAACGTTCAAATTAATTATTGCAAAACAAATTAAAACACTCACGATCACTGCAGATAAGTGGATCAGTAAGTAACCAACCGTAAAAAATGTTTAGTCACATATATTGATAAAATTTAATAACTTGTACAATGATTTTATTGATTTAACACTGATTCAATGTCTGTGGGTGGTCATATTAAATTTGTTGCTATATATTTTTTACGATAAACCTTCACATTTGTGAAATCAAAATTTTAATTTATACTTTTGTAATTGTATACAAAAAAGTCACACCAAGTGGCAAGATTGAACCTGGGTTGACTCTAATAATTGTGAGTTGAATCTTTTGATAATAATATTATATCAAAATAAATAACCATAAGAATTTCTATATAAATTAGGTGAATTAGGTTGTTTGAAATTTGAATCTTAAATACTTGGTGCCAAACATACAGTTATAAGTATTTTATTTCCCTTATTGACATACATACATTGTATGCTAGCGCCAGTTATTATTATTATTTCTTTAACAATTTCCTTAGTGTGCAATAATAAATGAGTCATAATAAAATATTGACATGCAAAGGAGGTAGAATTGCCGTAATGAATTTAAATGGAGGCATAATTCATTATTATGGCACATGTCGGAACGGCATTATCGATCACAACAAATCGTACCCTACATCAAATTTTTATTTAATTTTTGGTATGGCATATTTTTATACTCAAAAAGTGCAAATGTTCAGTGATGTATCCATAAAATAATCTATATACATTTTGGGAAGAAAGTAGGCGCCGCTATAAAATAAGCTCACACAGGGAGTAATTCCGAAACATCTTCGTCACATGTGTTCAATAAAAAATGTTACTTTAATAAGAAAATACATTTTTATTCATCCAAAATATATTATTTAAAAATAAATTAGTAATCTTAAAAATAGAGACTTTAAAATAAATTCTGAAACAATTAAAAGATAATTAAATTTTATTTTGTTTTAGGCATATAAAACTAGAACAGTTTGTTACTAAAATGTATTATACCACGTAGGTATTCGTTCAAATGTACACCTCGAAATGAATTTTCTCACAGTTAACACTTCACAATCGACAGTAGCCATTAAAAAGCATTTGTTGACCCTTACATCTCTAAATTTATTAATAAGCGCACTCATCAACGATAAATTATCGCCTGAGATGCTGGCTTCCATTACAATGCGAAACAAAAATATAATTAAACAGGATTAATCAAGACAAAATTAAAAGCCCCCTTTGTTATTGAACATTTTTTAGATATTGAAAATTAATAAATATTGTTAGTTGAGTTGAGATGAGATGGGTCATTTAAGATGAAGAAGCCGCTTGGTTGCGATCAGTGTTTATTTTTAAATTAACTTTTGATAGGTAATTACATATTATGTTTTTCAATCCTATCGTGAGAAAACAAGGAGCTAGTTAATAATTTTAATCAGGTAATATCGTCTCTACTGTTAAAACGGGAGCCAAGTATTACTTTATCGTATTGTCTGTAGTAATTAACTATATATTTATACTTAAATAGAATAAAGAGTTGATGGAATACGTAGAATTTGTTAATCGTTAATCATCTAGTTGTTGCTGTGTTAGAAGATTAATTTTTTAAATACAAGGTGTTGAAAGGAGGTATTACGAACATTAAAAGGGTGTACTATGACCTAAAATGACGAGAAGTCTCAACGAAAAAGATTTCAAAGATATGGAGGATTATTATTTTCTGAAACATTCTTGATTATATATTGTTTTAATAGGCATTTTAAGTATAATATAAATTAATAATCATCGGTACTAACGAATTTAGACATTTACCACTTACAGTGGTGTCCAAAAGTTTGGAATAAATTTTAATTTATGTTTAAGTTATTTAGACTTTTTGTGTATTTTTTCTTATAGAATAATTATAAATGTGAATGTTGGTTTGTAAAAAAACTAAGTTTCCATTAAAATACATTTATATAAAAAATAGTCATAAGTATAAGTATAGAATAATTATACATATACTCAAAATAAATTCGGAAATAATATATTTATTTAATATCTGGTATCATAACCATTTTGTCTAATAACTTGTCGATATTACCTGGTCACCGTATCGATAAGGTAAGACATACTTCTGCAGGAATGTTTGTACTTTTATTTTGTATAACTTGCCACAAATGCTCTTTGTGGGTGATGTTTCTGTCAGTTTTTTTATTCCAGGTGCTATCAGAGATATTCAAATAGTGTGTTTTGAATCATTATCTTGGTAAGATATCTTTATAGACAAAATGATCCATTTTGTCTTTAATTCGTACTATGGGATCAGTATTAGATACCCAAAAACATCCTCATAACGTGATGTTTCTGCCACCGTGTTTAACTGTTGATTTTTGGTACTTAAAATCTTCTCTCGTTCCAACTGGCCTCCTTACGTATTGCCTACCATCTGATCCAAACAAGTTTTACTTGGTTTCATCGCTCCATAGTGCTAAATTCCACATGCGTGGGGTCTAGTTCATATGATTTCTGGCTAGCTGCATTTTGTTTCGTTTGCTTATATAAGGTTTTTTCACAGCTATGCGCCTAAATAGACACATATAACCGACGTTCACAGTTTAATTAGAAACATCTGCACCGAAATCTTATATATTTAATGGTTAATTTCTTGATTTTGTCGAATTGTTTAACGATATTCGTTTGAAGTGTATATCGACATTTGGATATGTTTTTCGGGCCTCATATTTTTACGTGTTTTCACAGAGCCCTGCATGGAAAATTTTCCCAAATTTTTTTAACCTTGACTAATCCTTAAATTTTATGAAATTTCTCGTTAATTTAGTTCATCACTATCAAAATTTACGATTATTTTTTTCAAATCTTCAGATAAATATTAATCGTTCCATTTTTTTTCCAACCCTGATTAACAAAAATAAATCATTTTTTAAAATTATTCCATACTTTTGACCATCACTGTATTAAGATTTATCTTCATATTTTAAACAATATTACACCTCATTGAAATTGTTTTGCAACAGTCAATAAAACTCTAAGATAATCTATACTGAATCATATGTTCTCAAGTTTGCGTTACCCTTTAGAAATATTAATGCTGTCAAGCAAATGAAAATCAAAATAAAAATAATCAGCAATATTCTTATCAAATTAAAATTTCAATTTTCTCTTTCCTCCCACGACTCACTTAAAATTTTATTTTCCGGAAATCCATTAAGAAAATATTACAAAACAGTAAAATCGATTAATCTGCTGGAAATATTGGAAATAGAAAAAATTGGAAACAGTAAAAATATATTAATATACTTTTTCCTGTCAGTTCTTTGTATGGGCCTATAACATTTTCATTTCCATTTCAAAAACACAACAAGGTGATTCCTTACATTGGAAAATTTCGTGTTAAAATAAACCAAGGTACAAGTTAACCTGGCGCCACTTTTACGAACGTTGGCGGGCTAGTTTTCAACTACAGCAAATGTAATAAAAATTAACAATTTTTGAATACTTCATTGGCTGGCTGATTTGCATAGATACTTCGTAAATATTGACGTCGTTGGCGTATTGCGTAGTCGTACTCCTGTATTAATGAAATTTTTTAATTTATTTGACTGGAAGGTAGGCAATTGAATTCGTGATCATAAATTCGGATGAATATCTACCCTAGAAGCAATCTCTGAATCAGTTAAATTGTTAAGAAAGAAACATAAAAACAGAAATATATAATAAAACATAAATATTAATTCAAGAACGGCATTTAAGAGATGTTTATTGCCTTCTATAAATTTACCAATTTGTTTGTGGTGCTAAAAGGGCTTCGATGAGTTTTATGTATTTATTTTATTTTGTTTGCTCTTTAAATGATTATGCTATGTACCAATAACAGTGATAAAATTTCTTAATTGTCTGTTATTTTCCAATTTTGATACGGAAGATTCTAACAGCTTTGGAAAATATGACTTATAAGGTAAAATAAGATGCGCAACCAAATTTGAACAACCTGTAAGAATCCTCCGTGCACATTTTAACACGGTATTTCGTCTAATACGGATTTGTCCATTAGGAAGGCAAACGAGTTATACAGACTGGATGGCGACCAATATTCGATTAATAATTCGAAATCAAAAAAATCCAAATGTCGCGTAGGAGGTGAATTAATTCTTTCATTGTGAAATGAACGCTCAATAATTAATTTATGGTTTTTAAGTCGCAATTTTTTTTCTTTGTTTGTTTCAATATCACATTGAGAAAAGGGAATGAATAAGCACAATTTTTGTTGTTGTACACCATTAAATTTCCCTGTTTATTTAAGGTATGTAGAAAGCCACAAAGTAAATGTAAACTGATAATTAAAAATGTGATCATGAGCAATGGTCAAATAAAATACGCACCTATCAATGGCATAAAATTCATCTGTCAAAATTAATTAACTGTACATGATTTTACTCTTCTAGTTCAGACCGTTTTATTCCAGAAACGACTAACGTATGTATCTTGTAAGAAGTAATGATTTGTCTCGTTAAAATTCCAATTAATTATTCCGATACTAATTAAGAAATTGTTATGCCGACCATAAACTTAAGTTCCGGTACTTAGAGAACGACCTAACTACAAAAATATATCAACGCTATTGGATTTCTCGCATATTTACAAACGATTACGGTACTTTATTTTAATCAGTACGTTTGCTTTATTTACTAATCACTTTTTGATGCAATTTCTACGAACCTGGGCGAAACTATGATGTACCAGATTAGAAATAAATAATAAAAATATTCAAATCTAATTGATTATAATTCAAAAATTAATCGACACGCGTTTTCGTTTAACTGTATGTAAAGTTTGCGGTGTCCCGTGTCAGGAAACCACAGTTTTCATAATCCGCTTCCACGTTTATTAATTGCCGAATGCGTCACGTTGTATGGGCGTACCGCTAATGGTACGTCTTTTTACGGTCATCCACGAATCATTGCATACTTTACTCGCTTTATTATACATAAATGACAATTTGTAAACAACAACCTGTCTCTAATGAAGTCGTTTATTCGTTGCAGCGACAAGTGATACTTATGTCGATCGGTATTGAGCAGTCCTGAAATACTGTAATCATTTTGCACATATATTTTCATTTATTGTTTCGAATGTTGAAAATTTCCTTTTGTTGAAGTTACCTAACATTGTGCTTTTCAAAACTCACAAAGGATTTATGGATTTAAAGGAGTGAGATAGATACATTATACATTTTTTTATATTTTATGGAGAATCACCATATAAATTTTAACGAGACTGAAAACTGAATATTTCAATTAATTTTAAATGTAGATTTATCTTCTGCATATCAAAATTTGATATGATTGATTATTTTCTATAATTTATTTAAAGTATATTTAGTGGCTCAAAAATACAAAGAAATATAAAAAAGTAATATATAATTATATGTCAATTAAAAGTAACTTCGTAGTAATTTTAATTTAATGAATTTTTAATATGTTTATAAGTTAATGATAGGGCTCCAAACTTAAACTTAAATTTAGTTATTTTGTTAGAATCTATTATTATTGATATTATTATTATTTATTTATATCACAAAATGACAAAATTTTGTATATTTTATTTATTAATTTTAATTCAGAAATTCAGTTTTATTAAAAATGTGACCAATACACAATTAAATATGAAAAATAAAGATTACTTAATTATTAAAATAAATTTGTGATAAAATTATTTTTCTTGTGTTTCCAATTGCAAAATACAAAATTTAATAATAAATTTAATATCTAATGATAGGTGCTGCAAAATAGATAATTATAATCTGATCTGGAAGGAATTAATTTAACCAACACATAATTATTTGTATGCCTAATATATTTACGTAGTGGCATATAAATCACTGTATTTTAATGTTCCATTAATAATCCATAGTTAGAACGAGTTTACGTGATTAATAAAGCATATTAATATTTTTGCAGTTCGCTATAACTAACTAATATAACATCTTCGAATTATAATAAACATCTAATTAAAATATACTCCTGATTAAAGAACAGGATTTTGAGAAACATGCAATAGTTATTTGCTCAATTCAAGTAATTAATTTGTGTTACATTATTACAGGCCAAAGATAATTTGGCAGTAGTAGCAAATTGTCATAGTTGATGCAATAGCAATCACTAAGGTGTTGTAAAGTACTAAATTAAATGATCTGCATCATATTTAATAAAATAAATAATAAATGTACAAAGTTCAATTTTTTAATTTGATAATGAAAAATAATAGAATGTTTTTTGTTAAAATTTACATTTTAATTTAACTTGAATACAAATGCTGAAATTATTAATTGCCTTAAATCTTATCCTATTTAGGAGCATTTTATTTCTGTTTATCCCTGCGATTTGTTAATTTAGATTATTTATAAGAATACTATCCTAGTCTTGATTTAAGTCTAGGTTTTAGACATTTCTCTGATTTTAGTATTTGTGCTAGTCTTGTTAGGTTTAGTCTTCCTATAGTAGATACTGATTTAATATAATTTAGCATTATTTTTTATTCTACACATAATTTATAAACATATGTTAAAAAATGCCCCTTTAGAGAATTTTAAAATAAATTTTATGACCACTAGCGATATGGAACAAGAGTAAAGCTAAAAAACATCGAATATTATGATTTTCGCATAAAATAATTTGATTTTTAACATACAAATATGATAGCATTTTAGCATTCAGTTTCTGGAATGTTATCTTTTTGATCAAAGTGTAAAATTTGATTACCATATTATTGACATTTAAACAATAACCGTTTCGGAAATATTAATTAAAAACTATCATCAGGAGGCATTTTTTTAAGGTGTGTAACTCTATAAGAGGGTATTTTTTAACATATGTTTATTAAGAAAACTAGAACTTGTTTTGTTAGTGGAATACGCTGTTAAAATCTTTCACACTAATTTCAGGACACCCTGTATATAGATTACTTAAAAGTAAAAATCCAACGATTTTCATTAGAAAAATAAATAAAATTATGTTAAAATAATGTTAAATTAAATATCAGCTAAATGATTTATTTACACTGATTTTCGAGAGTTGAATTAAATGTAAATAAAATATTGCTTTTTAGCGATAAGGAAGATTTTTTCAAAAAAAAAAAAAAAAAATGTAGGATTTAAGGGAAACTGTTTCTATTAGTGAGATTTATTGTATGTGGTGTCTCAAATTGGTTGATTGGTGAAAACTGTATTTTCGATCTTTCTAATACATCAATCGATAAGATCTTCAAAAACTGACATCCATCAGATTTCGTAAAAGTGTGGAAAGAATTTTTTTTAACCATTTTTTTTTTACAAAATATTTCATAAAGTTTTAAGAACATATGTAAAATTATTTTTTTCAAATCATTTTTGAAGTTTTCCATAAATTTGTTAATTTGTGATATAATAAGTTGTCTTTGCTAAGATATAAAAATATGTTTCTAAATTTCGAGATAATTAATATTGTTGACTGATAATTTATTTTATTTATGTTTTTACAAACCAAATTTTATGCTCATCGTCACTAATACAAAAAATTTGAAAGTTACTGATTTTCAAATGAGTTATCAATGGTTAAGATATGGATGGACGTTAATAATATTTTTCTCTATTTTTCATATGTTTCAATATTAAATATATCGAAATTTATCTGAAGTATTTGAGCGAAATATAATTTATTATATTGTGTATTATACAGGTTGTTTCGCAACTTAACCGACAAATTTTAACCACATACTCACGTTTACATAAGAAGTCCATTAAAAAAATATGATAAATCGATTATAATACTTATGCTTGCTACTTAGTATGCTTGCTACTTAGTATGTGGTTAAAATTTCGTTGACAAGTTGCGAAACACCCTGTATAGGTTAAAAAGCGGTTAAATCAATGGGAACAATTTCCAACATATAGATGGATTGAATTATTATTTATCTCGTTTCCTGTTGCTCTATTACAATTTTTTTAAAATGGACTTTAATGTAACAGTGAATATGTGTTAAAATTTTTCGGATAAGTTGTGAAACACCTTGTATATATTTTAGACATTTTAAATATAATTATGATTTTCATTGGAAATATAGTTACACATATTATCACTAATTTTAAGTATATACATATTTGTTATATTAAATTATAAATTAAAAAATTTTATAACTTATGTCAAAAGAAAACGGATCAAACATTTATTACACTTTTTCGATATCTACCAATTACGATTTAGGGCGATCAATGTTTTAAAAATTTTGATTTTTGAACATTAGTTCATTTTTCTCCAATTGGGTTTGAGATACTGATAACAGTCAAAATCATCCAATTTGTGTGTGTAAATATATAGAGGATATATTTAATAGTAAAGAAAAAAAATAACTAAAAGAAGTCAAAAGAAAATAAAAAATAAATTACTGCAGATTTCCTCAGTAAAATTTTCTAAAACATGAATTTATAATAAATGAAAATTATTCTTTGAAATTTGTTTAATTATAAAATTTAGCAATTTGAGTTCCTTTTTAGAACTCTTTTGTCAAGTGCGACCTCTTTGTATATATAAGTTTGAGGTCTTCTTAAGAAGTATTAATTATACCCCTCAATTAAAATTGCAAATATTAATCGTGTATCTAATTTGTATATTAGTTAATAAACATGGAAAATATTAAGGACCCATTCAGCCCCAATCCAATTGGGTACTGACCGGTGCTTTGAGTGGCCCGCGAATGGGCTTTAAAATGATCTCATTATTTTTAACGGGGCAACAATTCAACAGTAGTAGGAATTACGCGCGCACACAACGAAATATACGTCTTTTGACAGCGTGTGCCGATCTCCAGAAGGAGGGATCTCGGAACTCCATCTAAGGACAAGTTGACCTTATATGGCAACGTACGGTTCTAAATATGGCATTGGGCCGTCCTAACGCCGTATGTTTACCATCCCACCGCGTCGTTTCTCCTTACTGCCGCCTCACGTAACCGAAACTCCGTGCTCGACGGGCGACCGGGACTTTGGGGGTGATTTGGAGAAAACCGACCGTCGTACCCGCGTTAGCCATGGCGGATTCGAAATAAATTTGTTTGGGAGAAATAAAAGTGCGCGCCACTTAGGTCAGGTTACTGGGCGACGAGCGCCGACGTACGCGCGAGCGAGACGACGCGACCCTCGGCGTGAGCGCGACGGCGACCGAGCGAGCGGCGCAGGTGTGGGGAGGACGCGTGCGCAATGCGATAGTGCGAGCATTGGCCGCACGGGCGCGCTGGGCGGTGCGGTCAGTTGCCATCTGGGTCTGTGTATTGTGTGCTCAGCTGTGATTGTGTGTACAGGCGAGGTGTACACGAGGTGTGACGCGGTGTCTCGTTGTTTATCTAGTTGTCAAACTGTGGTGCGAAATGGAACCGCCGGGCGGGAGGGATTCCCGATTCAACCTGGGCTACAGCATGAATGTGTTAAGTGGTGAAACGCCGCCGGACATCTATCCAAACACTAGCATGGGGCGGCCGAGCACTAGCCTGCAGATGTCCCCGCGACAAACGATGATGCCGAGCGCGTGCGGCGGCCGCATATTAAAATCGGACGTCTGCTACGACGAAAGGGGCATGTCGTCGCAGGGCATGGGCCTGGAGTCCCATTGCGGCGTAAACGACATATCCGAGGACACTTACAGTGCGTTGCAGTCGAAGAAATCGCCGCCGAGCAACGGTAAAAAGACCAAGGGCCGTGTCAAGATCAAAATGGAGTACATCGAGAACAAACTGAGGCGGTACACGACGTTTTCCAAGAGGAAAACTGGTATTATGAAGAAGGTGAGATGAGATAACCTCTTTTGCGATTTGCTTATGTTGTGTGTGGCTTGGCGCATGCACGTGAGACGGTGCGCGCGCAGCCGCGACGATCTGTCCGACCATCCTTCCTATAAAAAATAACATCAGATATACATCTGCCAACAATTATCTAATTTATCAACGTCTCGGCCAATTTACATTGTTCTTTTGCAATGTTTCCGGTAGCCTATCGTGTAATAAGTCCAATCGGACCGATAATTCCGTCCGTCAGCGTCCGGTATCCGCGAAATGCACCAACTTATGAACACGTGACTCAGATAATTATGGGCACAGGCATTGTGGTACTGTTACATTGTTAAAAGAGAACTCGCGCCGCCACTCTATTCAAATTACAAACATATGTTCCTTTTGACAGCTAATACCGGAGATATCGGCTCAAATAATTACAATGTGTAGTCGCGAAGTTTCGAAACCCCCCATGGGCCAACATTTTAGTGACTAATGAATTATCAATGCAATTACGACTCTCGGCAACGCGTTAATTAATTGCCTCGAGTTTTTTTTTACATGTCGGCCCGTTCATGTGGTTGTTACTATTTTCAAACAATTTAAATAAATTAATTAATACAAGCAACAAATGAATATATTAATAATCGGTGACAGAATTTATGTCAACCATTCTCAGGTATAAAATTTTATGGAATTCACATCCAAAATCCCACTTTTAAGTTTACTATTGTAAACTGTTTAGGAAAATAAACAATCCAATTGGACAACAATCCAGTTGGAACACGTTAGGCGTTTATTAGTCAGATGGTCGAAAATTTCTGTCATGGAACAAATTTAAAAAAATTTGAAATAATATTTGTTCTAAGTTATAGTTATCCTCTGCACAATTAATATTTATTGACATTTATTCCGATTTTTTAATTTAATTAAAGCAAACAATATTTTGCTTAACATGCATTGACTATTAAAAATTGTTCCATGGTATATTTGCAAAATAATTAAACAGATGTTGCCACAACCAGTAAATTGGATACGGCGGAGTAAATTATCATATTTAAGAAATGATTTATTGCAGTCACTGTTGCATTGGTCTATCTAATTTTTATTTTAACTTTATGCACAAGGTCTTTTATTGATTTCAATTATATTTATGAAAATGAATGATTTTGCAGTAACTTTACTTTTGCTTTTGTAGAATAAATATGTTATATTAAATTTAATTAAATTATTAAATATAGATAGAATTTTAAAGTATTTCATAAATATTTAGATTTAATTAAAGTATTAAGAAAATTAATTAAATATTGATTATTTATATTTGCATTTAAATTATAAATTTGACTATTTCTTTAATTTTTTATCCAACTTATTATAGTAAACAATAAGAATAAACACAAGTACTACTTACTTAGATTTATATTTCTGTTAGACTTTTGTTAATTTCTTTTTTATAAAATAAAAACTAAATCCAACTCACTAATGGGATTATTTATTTTAATCATTTATATTTTTTTCCTTATGATATAAATATAAAATCTGTTTAATATTTTCTATTATATTTATTGTACAAAATATTGAAAAAAAAAATTGTTTGGTTAAACAAATGAGCATTTAGATTTATATTTACTTGTTAACTTCTTTAATATTTTTCATGTAACAGTAATAATTTTTTTTCCGTCGTAGTAATTCTGATAAACAAATAATAATTATAATTATTATGTTACAGTTCCCATGTAAATGTACAATTAGTAATAAAATTAACTGAATATTCATTACTTATATTTCCATTTAAACTGTAAGATTCGTTTAATTATTTTCGTTGATCAAAAATAAAATTTGTTTATTTTTTATATTCTTCCTTTTTATAGTAAGTTTATAGTTTAGAATAAACACGAAATTTTGTTTTGTTAATAATAATATAAAGAAATTAATAGAGTACTATTTATTTAGATTTGTATTTTAGTCAGAATTTTGTTAATTTCTTTATTATTTTTTATAAAACAAACTAAAAACAGTTTTTTTATCTTACTGATTATAGTAAACAATAAAAATAAATATGAAATGATTAATGTTAATAAGTGGACACTAATTGGATTATTCATTTAAACCATTTTTATTTTTTATTTCTTATGGGACAAATATTAATGTAATATTTAAATATTTTAATATTAAAAATAAATAGTAAATTTTGTTTGGTTAATAATATGAGGCCATCAGTAGAGCTTTATTTATTTATTCAGATTTATATTTAAATTATCAGTTTGTTCATTTCTTTAATAATTTTCATGTTATTACAATAAACAATTAAAACCAATAATTATAATTATGGTAATAAGTTAGAGTTTCCATGTAAATGTACAATTAGTATATAACGTTAGATTTTATTGTTGATTTGATTAATAAAATATTTAAATTTAATTAAGATATTGAGAAAATTAACTGAATATTATTTATTAATATTTGATTTAATAATAAATTTGGTAATGTCTTTAATTCCTTTCATATATGAAAATTAAAATACAAAATCCTAATTTGTTAATAATAATAATATGAATAAACTAATAGATTACAATTTATTTAATTTATATTTCAATCAAATTTTTTACAAAATAAAAAATGAAATCAGTTTAATTTGTTCTTAGTTTTGATGTTAATAAGAGGAAACTAATTAGATTTTTTATGTAAACCATTTTAAATTTTTATGGGTTAAATATAAAATCAATTTGTCTTTTGCCGGTCAATTTATTATTATATATATATATATATATATATATATATATATATTAAAAAATTGGAAAAAATTTATAGAATATTATTTATACGTTAAGGTTTATATTTAAATAATAAATTTATTAATTTCTCTAATATTTTTCAAGTAACAGTAAAAAAATCAGTTTTATTTTTTCCTGTTATTGTTATTAGAATAAACAATAAAAACAAATAATTATAATTATGTTACAGTTCCCATGTAAATGTATTTCAAATCTATAACATAATTAGTATTTAACGTTAGATTTTATGATTGACTTGATTAATAAAACAGTAATAAAATTTTGTCACATCATAAAATAATTTTAATTATTTTTTAAATATAGAAATTTCGACATTAAATATCTTTGTGTGGGACAGATAGATCCAAAGGCGGCCAATATAACAGGTGACAATAACTTTTATTTACATTAAAACCATAAATAAATTATGTTAATTTTATTGCAGCCAACACAAGAGGTGTGATAATTAATAACAAAAAGTATTAGTCGTACTTTGGAACGTGATTTACGAGTCTGCATGAGAAATAATGTTTTGTTAATTCGCAACGTGCCGGTTACGACATATGCGCTCTATCTTATAAAAAAAATCGCAAGTGTAAACGGAATTGGTTTCGTTTAATCCATTTTGCGGATAAACGCGAGAAATAGAAAATTTTATTGTCTTTTTATGTGGATTTTCTATTACACAAAAAGGGAGGTGGAAAATGATGTACGGCGAACTGTAAAAGCGGGCAACGTTTATTTTATCATTCCGGTCGTTCTTGGCAAGCGGGTTTTTGCGAAAATTGGGTCGTATTATTTTTACTCCTATTAATATGTAAATAAATGAATTTCAGTTAAAGCACTGTCACAACTACTATAATCTATTTTCGACATAGTTCACTTGAATTCATAACATTGCTCTAGAAATAATTTCAAAACATCACGGTGACTAACAATATCATTGCACTTCACTGGAATTCATCACCCATTTAATAAAATAAGTTCTTTAGTGTTACATTAGTTAGATCAAAAAAGAAGAGGTAAAGAAGGTATTTGTTTGAATTAGACCATTCAATTTGGTAGTTAAGTGTTAACAGAGAAAACCTCCAAAATCTAGATCCTCTCCTTATATTCATTAGTTCAAGAAAAGGGGGAGGGTATTAGACAATGTAAATTGATAGATTCATCTCGAAATTGAGATTTTGATTGAGGAAGAGGTATTTATTCCAATTAGATCTAAGTATTAATAGAAAAAACCTCCAAAAACTAGAGTTTTTCTGCTATTTTATATTCGTTTTATCAGAAAAGTGGTAAATATATTTGTTCAAATTTGACTATTTAGATTCATAGCTAATTGTTGCCTTGAAATGTTAGAGATCCTTTCCTTGTTTTTATTTATTATATCAAGAAAGGTGTAAAGATGTTTGTTCCAATTAGAACTTTTAAATTGTTGTCCAATTGATGTAGAGAGAACCTCAAAAATCTTGAACTTTTCTCTTTTTTATAATCTTTAGATCAGGAAAAAGGAAAAGATGTTTGTTCCAATTGGACGGTTTAAATTGACAGCAAATAGTTGATAGAGGGAAGCCTTGGAAATGTAACATTTTTCTTTTTTTATATTTTTAAATCAAGATAGAGGAGACAAGCACGGATATAGAGAGAACCTTCAAAATCAGGAACTTTTCTCTTATTTTATATTCCTTAAATACGGAATAAGGAAAAGATGTCCAATTGGGGCTGTTTATATTGACAGCTAATTATTAACAGAGTGAATCCTTGTAAATGTAGATTTTTTTTTTATATTTATTATAGTATTTGTTCCAACTATATCTTTTAAATAAATAGCCGAATACAGATATAAAGTGAATCTTCAAAATCTAGAATTTTTCTCCTTTTTAATGTTCTTATATTATGAAAAAGGAAAAGATATTTGTTCCGATTGAGCAGTTTCAGTTAATTATTAATTGAAATTCTTCATTTTTTTATTCATTATATCAAGAAAAAAGAGAAGGTGTTTGTTCCAATTAGACCTGGTAAATTGATGGTAGATACATAAATAGATAGAAGTATTGAAAGTTATGGCTTCTTTTTTATTTATATTTGGTATATCAAGAAAGGTTTTTTTCTAAATAGACAGTTAGATAAAAAAAAATTGTCTTCTACTTTATATTAACTGTAAAACCCCACAGAAAAATTTCAGTGTAGAATATTTCGGAATTGCAGCGTGCGGCCGGCGACAAGCGGCGGATGCTTCCACGAAATCATGTACTCGTCTATTTCAGTACCAGAATTGAATAGTGAAACGCTCCGCAAGGAAGAATGCCGCTTGTTCGCTCTGCTAGACTCCTAAATTAAACCGGCAGGCAGTTATTTTAAAATAGCAGACGCATGTTAGTCCTGTTTATGAATGTACGTAAAGCGTTTATACCAAATTTAGAACGTAATGACTGGCGAGCGCGAACATTTATCAAACGACCGGGGCACTGGCTATATAAATAATAATTCCAGATTTAACATTTACAGTAGCGAGCAAAATCGCAGCGGTACAACTTTATTTTACATAAATAATCGTAATTTTATTGCGGATATAAATCACGACGGTGTTTCGTATCGTGATCTCTACAACAAAAATACCAGCGACCAGCTGAAAGTCTAGTTTAATTTTAACAAATTCGTTTCCATGCGAATCTGTGTACTTTTATTAAATATTAGGTGGCGAAAAATTAATGTTTTGACATGTGTTGCGACATATTTGGTTCACATAATTATTCTGCAAAATTAACGAATTTTATGTATTAATTTCAGATTTTTGTTTATGTAATTTCAGTTTAATAAATAAATAAATTAAAATAATTGTAATTGTATTGAGGACATAATTAAGGCAGTGTTTGTATTGCGTTCTCTGCAACAAACATCACAGTAACAAGTTGAAAATATGGTGTAATTAATCCAATTCTTTGCAAGACTATCAATTTTTAATAAATAATAACCAACATAAGATATGTCGGTACATATTTACCTTATAAAGGTTTTTTTGTAAAATTCACTTATTTTATTGTTTAATCAATTTTGGCATATTTTCAGTTTCAGTTAAGTAATTAAAATTTTATTGAGAATATAAATCATCATACTGTTTGTATCGTAATCTTTTGAATAAAAATCACAGCAAGAAGGTAGATAGAGTAGATTTTTAACAAATACATTTTCCTACTATTAAAGTAATTTTTAAACATTTATTTTGTAAAATTCACGAAATTTATTTATTTACTGAAATTTTTTGACTTAATTTCAGTAACACTTAAATAATTAATATTTTATTAGGAATGTAAATTACCGTACTATTTGTATATGTAATTTCTTGAAAAAACAAAAAAAGAAACTGAAAATCAAGAAGAGTTTTAACAAATGCGTTTCCTTGCTAAACTATCAATTTAATATATAAATGTTTATTTTGTAAAATTTATATTTTGATTGAAGTTTTTTGACGTAATTTCAATTTCACTTAAATAATTGAAATTCCAGTAGGAATATAAATCATTGTACTATTTGTATCGTAATCTCTTGGACAAAAATCACAGTAAGAAACTGAAAAACAAGTACAGTTTTAACAAATACGTTTCTCTGCTGAAGTGTCAATTTAATGTATAAACATTTATTATTTTTTTAAATCATTAAATTTATATTTTTAATTCAGTTTCACTTAAATGATTGATATTTTATTAGGAATATAAATCATCGTACTAATTGTATTGTATCTCTTGGACCAAAATTACAGCAAGAAACTGAAAATCAAGAGCAGTTTTAACCAATACGTCTCTTTGCTGAACTATCAATTTAATTTATAAACATTTTTTTGTAAAATTCACTAAATTTATATTGTTACTGATGTTTTTTGAGGTAATTCCAGTTTCACTTAAATAATTGATATTTTGTTAGGAATATAAATCATCATAATATTGTATCGTAATCTCTTGAACAACAATTACAGCAAGAAACTGAAAATTAAGAACTGTTATAACAAAAACGTATCCTTGCTGAACTATCAATTTCATTTAAAAACTTTTTTTTTTAAATTCTCTGAATTTATATTTTTATTGATGTTTTTTGACTTAATTTCAGTTTCACTTAAATAATTTAAATTTTATTAGCCATATAAATCGTAGAACTATTTGCATTATAATCAATCAATCAATTAAGTATCAATCAAATTTATAAACGTTTATTTTGCAATTTATATTTTTATTGAATTTTTTTGACTGAAATAATTGAAATTTTATTAGGAATATAGTTTAAATAAATGTAATTTCTTGGACAAAAATCACGACTACAATCTGGAAATCAAGTAGAATTTTAATAAATCTGTATCTGCAAACCTATCAATTTTTAGCAAATATTAAGAGACGTGTTTATATACATTTAATTTATAAACGTTTATTTTGTAAAATATTTTTTTGGCATAATTTGACGAAATAAATATTAATTACATTTAACCGATAGTTTATTTTGATAGACAAAAATAAATAAAAGTCAGAATTTAAATTTTTACTGTCTTAGTATTTTTTTAAATACAGTTTACAACTAATAAACAGTAAATCTACTTTTTCTGACGTGTAAATGACTTGTGAATTCATTTCTATTTCAATTAACATAAACATTATTTAAAAAATGCGTTTTTTATTCCGCATTTATTTAAATAAAATTATGAAGAATATTATTTGTCGAAAGTAAATTGAAATTTAATAGGACGCCATAAAAAATGTTAAATATTCATATTTTTTCCGAATATTAAATAGGAATTCCCAAATGGAACCAGCTGTAAATTCACCATATAATTATGTCGCTGTTATTCTGTTAATTTATTTCAGTATCACACGTCCATATGTTATGGTAGCAGCCTCAACTATTATCGCACTTGTCCGTTTCAAGACAAATAAATTTCGACCATAAAAATAAACCGGGCGCGTGTACGACTTATTCAAAAAGGAATATCACTCACCTTCCACCCACGTCACCTCGTGCAATTGTATTCGAAAACACCGAAATCAATTCCCGTAATTTAACGATGCCCGTTTCTCTAATCCTCCCCGACGTTATTTTTCTATAAAAATGTACGCGCTTAGCATATTTGCATTATTCATGTACGTATTCTTTCATGGGCACGTTTTATCCGCACATGCTGCAATACGTTCCGTTTTGTTGTTGATAATAATTGAAAGTGGGTGAAAATCTCGAAAAGCCAACGAGCCATAAATAATAACGCGTCGTGTAATAATCGTGCGTGGGCGGCTTTTTGAGGATTTATCGTGGCGTACACCTCTTATTGTTAGCGGGACCATCTTCACAGCAGTACCGGAGTACGTTTCCTGTTGCCTCGGCCAAAATGGAAAACCTTTATATATCGTTCAGTTCACGTTTGTTTTATTCGTTTTGTTTAAGAGATTCTAATATTTAGGTGGAGACAGATGGTAAATTTTACGCTATCGGCCGATGCCGACGTTTTCAATTTTCAATCGGCTGATGATTTTAAAAAAATAAATCACTGCTTAGTTTATATATATAAACTAGATATACTCATACTATTATTGAAACGAAAATTATTTTTCAAATTAGTAATACATTACAAATTATGTAAAATGCAGATTGTATTAACTAGTAACACATCTATAATACATATATGATAAATTAACAATAAAATGCACATAAAATATTTTTTTAAAATTTTTTATAATAAATAAATACCAACATATTGTATGTTATGTACGTATTTAAAAATAATATAAAATGAGGTTAAATAGTTTTCATCAGTTTTTAAGGCTTTTTTAAATTAATAAAATATTGGATAGCAATTGTTGGTACAATTTCAAATTGATTGACTTAAACTGTTATGAATATTTTCAGACCAGCTAAGTTAAATTTTGTGTTAAATGTCTTAAATCTTTGACTGTTTCTGAAATATCCACGAAAAATTATTCTTGGAAGATTTCCAAAAAGTCTAAGAACTATTTTTTTTGATATACTGTAAAAAAACTTTCTGTATGCATTTTTTATGTAATAAAATAAATATATCTTTCAAATATTTTGAGATGATATACAGTAGTGGCCATACTTATATATATATATATATATATATATATATATATATATATATATATATACCCTCAATGGTTATTTTTTTCTATTATTGTTGAGTCTGTTATGTTATCAGTTAATCTAATTTTATTCTCTAATAAATTGTTAAACCTACAAGAATAACACTGGTTTCTATTAAAAAAACTTCAGTTTTGATTTGTTTAGGATCACTCACTGGATCACATTAGAGTGAGACGACTAGTTTTTAGTGTCGAGTTTTAATTTAATTTATAAAAAAAATAATGATTTGGTTATGTTAAGCGTCCTACAGGGACAAAACTACACAAAATGTTAAATTAAATGAAACAGATTTAATCATTAAAAAACCTTTTTAAATGTTGCTGTATTTATGTCCACCTCATTAAAAAAAATATATGTAACATTTTATAGAATAATAATTATAGCAGTTATAATAATGAGTAAAATAACAACATGTCCACTTTTTTCAAATAGAAAAGCAATGTTTGAATTTGACTTTAAAATGTCGAATAAAACTCAAAATATATATTTTTTGAAATAATAAATTATTCTTAAGGCATAATGATAATTTTACTTGTTTATTTATTTATTAAAATAAGTTTTTCAAAACATAATGTCGATAAAAAAGCTTTCCAAAATTATGTAATTTGTGACATATTTAACTACGTTTAGCTAAGACATTTCATTTATTTTATATTTCAAGATATTTAATTTATTTTATATTTCAAGATATTTAATTTTGTCGACTTTGAAATATATTAAAAATTAACTTATTATTTATTTGAATTTTAGTAATTATATCACAATTTTTAGTGTGTGTGTGTGTAAACTTTCGCATTTAAAAACATATAGAAAAAATTATTAGTTATGTCCCTTTATGCCCCTTTTGTTTTATAGATGACAAATTAAATTGTAATTTATTTAAAGTTATAATTTAGAAATATTTAGTACATCAAAATCACATTTAAAATATAAATTCCTTTATTGTTTTAATTGGAAATAAATGTGCACATATTATCTGGTAAAATTCAAGAGATGTCTTTTTTAATATTATATGAAAAATCACATATATTAAATTGTTTACAGGTTGTAAAATAAATAGAAGAGGTCTTACACTTTTTGGAAATCTGCCAAAAGTCACTTTTCGTACATATTCCAGAAGTAATGATAGATATCAAATTCCAGTTTGCGGCCATCAATGTTTTAAAAAAAATATCTGGTCATTGAAATCAGTTCTTCTCTGTCTGGTTTAAACATAATAATAACAGCCAGAGCTAATTTATCATAATGTGTTTAGAAAATAATAATCTAAATTATGTAAAATAAAAATTACTTACATTTATTTTAATTTTGAAGGAAAATGCAAAACAGACAAAATTCAGATTAACTAGGAATTTTTAAGGTGAATTTCATTTTACAAAGGAAAAAAAAATGGTAATATTTAAATATTTATTTGGTAATTCAATTATTCATATAAAAAAACATAGGTAAAATGCCAATATGTCAGCCTAAACTTTGCCAATGTCAGATGGCGAGGTCGGTGGAGGTATTTTTGAGCCATCGTTGCCTATTTCAATGCCTAGGTATAGGTGGAGCCCTACTAAACGTAAATAAATCATAATCGTTGAAATGCCCACATTAAATTAATTTCACACAACTTCACATTCTGAGCTAAATATTTTTTTTCGCTCTAATTAAATATTTACACATCTTTTAATTGCACGTTAAAATGCGCTGACATTTTACAGCATATCCAACCATCGATTTTAATGGGCTTAACAGCATTTTTCAGGCATGTTTTCTTCTCAATTAATTGAATATAATGTCATAAATATATTACTTGGAAAATATTTCGCATATAATTAATTAGCACCATTAACTTCCAGCTGGACAAATGTTTGTCTTACCAAAAGCTAATTACATTCGTATTATAATTATAGAGATTAATATTCGGAACGTTTTACGCCCATATAATAAGAAATTTGCCGTAATTACTGTTCGGTTTAATGATTTTTTCGTTCACAATTCAGACTGTCATTAGTCATCAAAAACTTGGTAATTTGTTAAGTTTCATACGATTTTATTTGTGCAATTACCGGTTGTTGCCATTCATACGTCTCACGTGTACATCGGAATTTTAAGGGAACGTTATAATAAATAATAATTATTAGTGGAAAATGCTTTTGTGTATATTTCGGTGTATCGATAACAAACCGGACAACCGGTCATTTTAAATTATTACCGAAGAAATAACCACAATAAAATTCATCTGATCAGAATTGCATTAAAACATAATTCTCATCCTGGCAAAATCACTGCAATTTCCTTGAGCACCTGTCCGTAATAAAGACGGACGAAATTTATTGCTTTAGTGCCGCACGAGTGTTATTGTCTTTTTTAACTTTGTAACACATATATTGACTTTATTACTGTTATTATTTAATGGTGGTTCGTGATATGTTAATAGGGTGCCCAGAGCTCTAATTTTAGTCCTACGCAATTTTTTTTCTTATGAATCTATTATTTTCTTAGGCTTGTCCATGTAAAAACTTCCAAAACCCACCCAAAATTGTGGAAATAGTCCCGTTATTATAAAAACCAGAAACACTTAGTCCAGATACACGTTACAGAAGCTAGAGATGTTCCCATGACAGTAATTTATTTAATTTGTACTAAACAGTGACCACTGAAGTAAATATTTACACAGTGATTAGAATCAACACTGATAGTTTTGTGCTTTGCCTCTTCTAACAAAGTGCAATATAAACATGTTCATCATGTAAACACTCGAGCACTAAATATGGAGATGTCGAAAGTAAGTAATGAACAGCTCAAATCTGAATCAATCAATCAATCAGTGGTTATAATAATTCATTTTAAATGCAACCAAAGTGATTTATCCGTTGTGTTATACTACGAATAAATCAATCAAGTTTAAATGGCACCTACAAAATCCTAATTTTAATTAAAATCAGTGAGAAAATTTTAGTTTGAAAAGTAATAAACGATAGTCTAAAGTTACAAAATGTATTTTACATTGATACAACTTGCAGTACATTTATAACATCAATTATTAGACATCCTTTAAAGGATCTTCATGTAGTGCAAGCATTCGCTATTGCTGCCATTTGTTTAAGTCGCAATAAAATTGAAAATGTGGCATCACTCGGCTAATATGGATTATGGAATGTAAACACTTGTCTGAATTAATTTAAAAGTGAAACTGTCGCAGTCTAGTCCCGCATATTTACCATCTTTTGAGAATTTCTATTCGAAAACTGATTGCCATCTGAAGAGTACATTGAAATTAATATTTTATGGTTCACAAATAGCCGTCGACGATGCCATCAATTAAGCCATCATTAATGATTGATCAGGCCGAAATTTTACTGTGTAATTTACGCAATTAATCGGTGTTACATAATCTACCTCTATTATAGAGAATAAATTGGATAGAGGAACGTTTATCTGGAACAAGAATCGGCCATCAGGACGGGCGAACTTGATTATAACGTAGTTCTGGCCACAAAAAAAAGATGAACCGGGCGTTAAAATCAACATAACTACTACACAATCACCACCTTAATAACATAAATAATTATATAATTTTATAAGAGGCTTTAAAACATTCGGTAATTATGTGTTCCAGTCGGTGCTATTCTTTTACGAATCGCTGATTGATACGGAGATGCGGTAATGATAATAATTTATGGGAATTAAATATCGTTACCTAATAAAATTTTTATATACTGTTTCACGTTTGGGTAATATACGAATTGAATGGTCAGGATCCATTTTTTGTTTAAGGCAAATTAGATGATTTGATGAGTAATTGCGTTGGTGTTACTTAGTTGGACAAATATTTTATCAATTTACTTGCATAAAAGTTACGTAGGAATGAAACAGGAGCAATGAGCTTAAAAACAGACACAAAAGTAATGTTGTCGTTTGATACATTAAACGTGACAAACATTTGCACATTTTGCATTCAAATCTAAATCTAATAATTCCATCACATCAATTTAATCAATTAATGCTAATATTGTGTCAGATCGGAGACAAGAGGAAAGTAGTACAAGTTACTCAGCATTACAAGTAGTTCTCCGAGATAAATTTTCCCACCCACTTCAATCACGCCGGCGACTTCTCAAAAATTCAAAATTTTTTTTAGTCTAGCTGCATTTAAATAAAGTGAATCATTAAGTGATGTAAATTAGGCGTTTACCGTAGGAACACTGATGGCCGTGATGGGTAATGGGTCACTCATAAATATGTTATAATTATGATTAGAGAAATTTTAAAATAAACTTCTGCTGTGAAATTTTAATATTAATACAATTTACAAATTTGTTTAAATGTAATTAATTAATTTCAAAGTAAATTTTACAGAGAAAACAGTAAAATTTAAATCTAAATTTTGAAAATTTTGTCTGCAATTTGGTATATTATGATAATAATAAACTCTAGAAACAGTCCAAACAAGTATTTCCTGTTTGAACAAGCGGATATTTACTTTATTTCATCCTTCAAGCTTCTAGCCATTAAGTTCAATACGCTTGAAAGATATCATGGAAAAAGCTGTCCATCATTGTGGTTCGAGATTCAGATGACGAGAATATTTCATTACCAATGTTTCAAAAAATGTAAGATTAAAAGATTTTAAAAAAGTCACGAATTCCTTAAGTGTTTTTTTTTCCAGAAAATAATTTGGGAGAAAGAGTTTGTTATTGATTTCACTGAGTATAAGCATCTAAGAAACATAAGAGAGTGATTAAAAATGTGGAAGAGCTCTTCAGAGCCGAAGGATGATATAAATGTAGAGAAAGTTAAACATGCAAATGTTGTCAATGCATTCTTATTGATTATCCAATGGGCTGAAGAGAATTGTCCACCCATGGGAGACGTACTGCTTTTAAGGAGGCTCAAAGAAAGCACCTGATGTAGCTGCATACTGATTGGTTCATGGATATTGAACAGTTTATTATTAGATTATGAAGTGAAGTGAAAATCCATTTTAATTTTGTTTTCATGAGTAAAGTAATTTGGATACTTCGATACTCCTGTCTCCGGAACGATATTTACCCGTAATATGAATTGGTGTTTCAATTTCACTTAATCCTGAGAACGGTCGCCTAGGCGTGGACACGTGACGGTGCAATGAAAAGCCTTTAATCCGTAAGGATATGCATGTAAAGTGTCAATGGAAACGAAACGAATCCGATGATGGCTGAATGATTTCTTTTGTTGGTCCATTACAAAAGGCGCGATCTTTTACGGCTTTTCTAAGTTCGCTTACGAAATGACGTTTTAATTAACTAATTATATAGGTACACCTATTTAACCGAACAATTAATTATGGATTATATAATGATGATTTTTGTGGATCTATAGGCAACAGCGATTTGTCTACGTTGGCCCCTAACAAAAAGCCGTGGAAGAAACCAATATGAAAGTTACATTGTTAGTTCTTAATATACACTTTTAATAAACAAAATAGTTTTCTTTTGAATTATGACTTATAGATGTTTTATTGTTCTAGGTGAGATGAGTTCATATTTTTCTGATTGTTGGTAAGTTATGAGCCTGTAAATAAATTTTATTGCAATGTAATACCACATTATCTAGTCACAAGATGTGTTCCTGTATGAAAAATAAACGGTGTGTTCAAAATGAAGCAGCTCTTTTAATTAGTGACTGTATAATCCTAGACATCCACAATTAACTCATTCCAATTAGATGTTCCGCAAACAAACCAGTGAGGTTAATCCGCAATTAGGACACAACGGCATTTAAGTTTTAATTAAATTTACGTTAAAATTTATGATTTACAATAAATACCGAAATAAGTTTATAGGGCCGTAAACAGCCACTTTAAGTGGATTCTTTAATTAGGCAAATATTTTTTAATGTTGCCACGATAACATCAAAATATTTAATATTAACTCCGTCCACGGCCCGTTACAGCCCTTTTAAAGTAATTACATAAAATTCGGGTTCGAGACAAGATAAATCGGGCTCGGTTGTTAAAAATCAGTTAATTTTATTGACGCATTTTAAAGAACAGTAGTATGTAGTAAGTATAAGTGTTTTTCAGTATTAAACTGTTAATACGCTATTCATATTTTTTTCTTTTCAAATAATTTTTCATATTAGTATATTTTAAATTGTTCATTGCATTTCATTCTAAAACATCAAATATTTTCATATATAGTAGTGATCATAATTATGGGAATTTTTATTCTTTAAAAAATTGCATAGTTTTATCAATCGTTTTCTTATATCCAATATTTTCATGTATACAGTAGTAACTATAATTATAGCAATTTTTATGCTTTAAAAAAATTGCATAGTTTTTTTGAATCGTTTTCATACATCAAATATTTTCATATATACAGTAGCAGCCATAATTATTGCAATTTTTATTCTCCAAAAAATTACCGTTTTCATATATTAAATATTATCATATACAGTACAGACCACAATTTTAACAATTTTTATTCTTTATAAAGTTGACTAGTTTTTTCAATCGTTTTCTTATATCCGATGTTTTCATGTATACAGTAGTAACCATAATTATAGTAATTTTATGCTTTAAAATATTGCAGTTTATTCAACCGTTTTCATATATCAAATATTTTCATATATATACAGTAGTGGCCATAATTATAGCAATTTTTATTCTTTAAGAAATTGCAGTTTTTTCAGTCGTTTTCATATATCCAATATTTTCTTATATACAGTAGTGGCCATAATTATTGTAATTTTTATTCTTTAAAAAATTACAGTTTTTATATCAAATATTTTCATATATACAGAGAACTACATAGTTTATTTTAACCGTTTTCATACATCAAATATTATGATACACAGTAGTGGCCATAATAGAAATTCTTATTCTTTAGAAAATTTCATTTAAAAGAAAATCAATACCTGTGTAATTCGAATGTCAAAAAATAGTTGATTGCTACTGGGGCAACGATGCCATTTTAATTTCCAAATTCCTATGGTTAAACATGGTAGCGGAAACATTATGGTTTTTCTGAATCCACAGTTGGACCCTCGATTCAAGTGGATCATTTTGAGTATAGGGACATACCGGAAAATACTATTCCATTTGCCGATGAAGAAATGCTACTTTTTTGGTTATTTCAACAAGACTACAATCCCAAACTTGTCAAAAATTTTTAAAGATTGATGATTTTTAATGAAAAACTGCATGAATGACCGTCTCAGTTCCCCTATTAAAATCCTTTTGAGCATCTTTGAGAAGTATTAGACTGTCGCATCCGAACACGAAACATTAAAAGCAAACAAAATCTTGGAGTAAATTAGATTTGTTCAGACTTAGCAACATATTAGGGAAAACATTGAGTAACATTTGTAACAAGTAAATAAATATTCCAAACTTTTCCACACTGCATATCAAGGTTTTTAGCACATCACATAATCGAAATAAAATGACAAAAAATAGAAAATGTGATTAAAAATAAAGATACTAGTTTAAGGATGCTAAACTAACTAAAACTTATCGAAAATTTACTCATGTTTATTTTAAATAAATCAACTACAAATAAGTATTATATTTATTAATTACACCTTCATTCCGTCTTGAATTTATGCTATCATAAATTTAAAATAACTTTTTATAATTTACCTTACGTAGGACGTATTCGTAATAATTACATATAAAAACTGTTTTTTATTTATGGTTTTTTGCGACATTAAAGATAAAAATCAAACCTTGTATTATTAGTCAATATTCGAAAAAATGTCGCCTATTTCTATACAGTTAGCCTCAAGAAAAACGGTAATTTTATGAAGTCGCCCGTAATTTTGTTGTTTATAACTTGAACTTTTTCGACAGTTCGATCACTTTTTAAAAACTTTCATTACTGTTAAATTTTTTCACGAAATGACATGAGAACCGCGATTATCCTTGTTGAACGCTTTATTATTCGAAAGTTTTTGTCAACACATTCCATAATGGGCGGCAGTCGCTGTATTGTCCTACGTATGCAAGAGGTGTAGCGGAATTCATAAAGCATCTGTAATTAATTCATCGGTGAATATAATTGAAATATATTATTAATAGTGCGGATACATCAACGCACGGGGTATGGGTACGTTGACGTGTGCAACCGCAGAAAAACAATTTGCTAACGTCAAACAAACAACGCCGAACGTACATCAAATCAATGAATGATCAATAAGACATTATGGAGCTGTTAAGATTATAATTGTCTGTGTTTTATATTGTTTGCTTAGCACTCAGTCGCTTTGAACGGCTACTGTTAATTTTATTGTTTTCGCCATGAAATGACGTGGAATGGAATAAATTTGTATGCGAAACTTTAGTTGGCTAAATAAACTAGAATAAAGATAAAATATAGAAGTATATAACCAAAGCATTGTTATTTTGTTAATAACAATAATTTATACACTATTGCTCATATGTAGAGCAAGTTTAAAAAATTTCATTTGTCTTGATAAAAGTGTACCTTGATAACAACAATACGACAATATAATTGTTTATTAGTGTTCATTTATTATTTGAAAAAAATTGGGTTAAAAGTAGCATCTACTCCTAAACATGGATTTTGCGATCAGTTTCATCCCAAAGGTTTTGAATTGAAAAGAGGTCTGGACTTTGTGATTCTCCAGACTATCACTATAAACGAAACAATCCATCCTAAACAAGTGGATCCATACCAAATCCAGAAAAACATCCCCAAATCATAACGCCTCCTCCACCATGCTTCACAGTAGTTCTAGTTTCTATTATATCTTTCATTAATTGGTTTTCTCACCCATGAAATGCCATCAGATTTTACTAATTGGAATTGACTTTCATCGGAAAATATAATTTCCCATTGCCTATCTGTCCAGTTCACATGTCCTCTTGTTGTATTTTTTGTATTTTTTACAGAAATGAAGGGATTATTTGCTCATTTTCTACCATAGAGACTAGTTTCTTTTTATTTTTTGATTTATGCGGGATGTGCTGATAAAAGGTTGCAAACAGCAAAAATTTTTATTTTGCTGTCCACGGCTTTGTAAGTCTTGCGTTTTCTACCACTTTTCAAAACTCTTTCCAATGTATTTCTTCTGTTAGAATTGGAAATCGTCTCCGAAATGGTATATTTGTTTAAACTTGAACCGACTGCAATTTTACTTTGCTGTTCACCATTCCGAAACTTTTCTATAATTTGTTGTTTAATTTGTATCACTAAATAGATACCTACAGGCATTTTTAGCTTATAGAACAATGTCGGATACATAAATAAATTATAAAATCAACTGTATTGAATATATGGTTTGGTTGCTTTACTTATGAACCCTTCTGGAAATAAAAAGTAAGATAAAAACTATATAAATAGACATCCGTATATAAAGGGAGGTACGAAGTATTTAGATACTTAATAATTTTTAAATTAAAAAGTATCGTTCTTTTAATAAAATGATTATGTTTTTTAATGTGTTGCTCTACAGATGATATAATATGTGTATATGAAATATTCCAGAGGATAAAAATCCAATTTTTAAAAATATTTTGTACTTTTTTCCACCACTGTAACTATATAAATTTGTTTAATGTAAAAAATAAAATGTGTTTATTTTACAATTATTATTTTTTATTTCCATTTTTTAAAAATAAATTTGTAATAATTGCCTTATTCATCTTCATCCTAATATGATTATGAATCTGTGACATCGTTAACATTCAGACCTTTTCTTATAAAAATGTAAAACTATTATAAAAATAATAAAGTTTTGAAGGTACTTCATTAAATGTCTGAAGGTGTTACTTTAACTGTAGATGTGCTTTAGAGAGACTTTAAATTATGTTAACTCTAAGGTCTGTTTTAAACATATCAAATCGGCTATTAGTGTATTAAACAATAACAGTACATATTGAGTTATATTTGTAGTAAACTTTACAGAGGGCTGTTGCTTAGAAATATTGCCGCAAAATAAGCTTTTTACCATTTAAATGGGATAAATTCAAGCAGTTCCACACTGATGGGAATCTAAACTCTAAAGCTTTGTTGCATACATTATATTCATTGAAACAACTGTTATTAAAACGAATTTCTTTAATAGCTATTAAATGACATTATCCGCAAAAATGACAATAATTTCAACCAAAAGCATCACTTATAAAGGTATTAAAAATAAACGTATTCCCTTTCTATTCTGTAACCAAATGAAAAACAAATTTAAAATTTCTGTTCACCATTTAATACTGATCTTAAATTAATTTTTGCGATCAAGTCGTCACAACCTCAATTAAAATCTTCCCGAACGGACCCTCACGCGTAATTGGAACCGAAGCATCTGGCGATTCGTTTGCAAAATTTATTTCTAGCACAGGTTAACGGTAGCAAAATAAAAAGTGCTAGGTGATTTACTTCATGATTTACGGCCGACCCGAGGCACTGAACCGAAAAGGTCTCGCAAAGTAACCGCATAATTGTTTGCATAAATTATTTGTATCGGACACTGATTTTCTGCCCGTGAGCTTTTACGAATATCTCTTTAACAAGTCGCCTCGACAGATAACTTCGTTACGTACCTAACGAATTTATCTTGTTGAAATTTTAAATTAATTGGTTTGTTCACATATTAAACCATTTTTATTGACTATTTGCCAATAAAGAAAATCAAGGAAATTTTGTTTCTTTTTGTGGATGGTTTGAGTTTTTTAGTCAATAATTCATTTGGAAAATTCGTGTGTCATAAGCTGCTTCTTGTGCTGATTGGAAACGGTTTCCAGAATTCATTTTTCCTTGTGAATCCATATGATAAATTCGTGTGCTATAAATTATTGTTTCTGATGTGTATGCGTAAAAGTGTCGGTGGCAGACGTGAGATTTAATCATAATCACATGTAAAAATAATGAATGGACACGATCCGGTTATTCCCTGGCATCTTCATATGAAGAACCGGATTTTCAATTATTATCTGTAATGTTTACTGATAGAATTAGACATAATTTATTCGAATGATAAAAAACGAGCGTGTTTGATCATTGTGGGCGGAGTAATGGATCATCCAATCAATAGACATCGAATCAACGTGGTGGGGAGAGCTTTCAAATAATTATACAATTTACTAAGTTGGGGCCGTGCATTGTAATTTCTTAATGCGAAACTAGTTAAACCGTCCGTTTCAAGATGCCCGTTTTGGGACATTCCGTGCGATTTTTATGTCGAAGCAAAACGATTATATGTATGTCGGCTGTGACGATGGTCCAGCGTTTTGTAAATGTGATCGAATCGATGCAAATACTGTTGGTTTTTTTCAATATGTCATATTAATGTAGAGATGATAAAATGTTTTTTAAATGACAGTTGTATAAACGGTTCTTTAGTTTTTATTTGCAATTTCAATTTATTTTTACGATTATTTTTAACAACCAAGAGGAAAACGGTTCGATTATTGATTTTTAAAATATAAGACAGTGTTTCCTATAAAGATTTTTATGATAAGGGAATTTGTGTTGAAAATTGTTTAATAATGCTTTAAGAACATAATATTTTATTAAGTTTTGTTGTTCTTGAATCTACTTACAATTTGAAGTAATTTTTAGATAATAGAGAAATGTTATTTACTCAAAAACTGTGATCGTGATTATGATAAAATTGGTACTTTTACAGATCACAGTGAGCAGTACTCAATTATTTGAGTAACACCTTTGCTCCATTATTAATCAGAGAAGTTTTATTTTGATTATCATATTAATTAATATTTATTAAGTTTTCCTTTAATATTTTAATTAATTAATTGTTGTACTGTAAATAAACCTTGGATAAACTATAAATATGGCATTAAACTTTAATAAATCGCAGGTAGTTTCTATTTATGTGTTTTAATAAATGTCATCATTATGAAAATATGGTGTCATGTTGCGATCACTTCATCCATCTTCTAACGGTAAATGAATTATTGTAAATTCTATGATTTACCGTGTGCTTGTTCGATTTTTCAACTCCTTCCATACTAATTCTAGGATTTTTACGCTGAACTTGCCACATAAATCCGTCAGTTATACCGACACCAAAATAAAATATCTATCGTGTTAATTAATACTAATCTCGTGATTAAGATGTTAGTAGATAATGACTTACTTAAAATGTTTCGGGTACCTTTAGATAAAGTTAAACACATCTTCGTGGCTAATTAGATTTTTTAGAGAGATATGGACACAGGTGTTACTTAATAGACTTAGATCTGTATATGTTGAAACAATTTATTATTATTTTTATAAATAATGTAGTATAATAATTAACTATTTAAACAACATGAAGTAATTATTAATTATTAATATTAACTAAAACTTTGAAAAAAAATTTAATATTTCAACTATTTATTAACTTCTTAAAATATGTCTAATTTTATTTTAAATAATTAAAAGACTGAATGATAAACTAAATGTTATTATAAATGTTATTTAAACAATAGTAAAAAAAAGTAAATTAATTTAAATTACAAAAACATTTCAAAATATTTTAAATCTGATTATATTTTAAATTATTGTAAGAAACTTGCATTTACTAATCAAAATTGTTGACAAATGTTTAATATTTTAACTAATTATTATCTCAAATGTAATTTAAACAATAATTGGGGGTGGAACACCAAATATTTCCTGATGGATAAGAAAAAAATAAATATAAAATTTTCGTTTTAAAAATATTTGAAATTAATGTAACAAAATTTATCATACCAAATAAAAATTTTGACAAAACTTTTGATGTTTTACCAATTTATTATCACAAATGCGATTTTCTTCGTTAAAAATAGTTCAACAGGATACGACAAATAAACTTTCTGATTATGTTTATGCATGCCCTTCTTTTACCAAAGAACGTGTGAACAGATTTTCTCTCTTATTTGTGTTAGTTTTCTTGATTAAGTGGAAGTAATTCCAGTTATCGACATGTGTTTTTACGAATTTCTCATAATACTTTTCAACTGTCATCAATATTGATTTATGGCATATGTTTGAACATTATTTCTATTAATTATTTCATTTAAGTCACTTATGTGTTTATAAAATGATTAGGTATTCATGTAGATGTAGATCATGTACTTTATAATGGATTTGTATCGTCGATTGATAATCTGTAATATTTTACCTTATTTTATTATACAAATCGTGTACAAATAGTTGTATCTTCAAATCAAGAAATAAACTGCCAATTCGTTTGAAATTGCCTATCTGTTTAGATTTTTTTAATTTACAATTACTAAGTAAGTAATTATTCAATTATAGTTCATTTCTTTGATTTTATGAATTATTGATTAAATTGTTATAAACATTAATCAATTCATAGTTATTTAACTGCAACAAATCCGTCAGATAATTTTCAGAGTGGTCGTAAAAGGGATAATAAAACGTGCAACATGTGGGCGTCAATCAATTAATCATTAATAAATTGACTGCAAATGTGTTTAAATAGAAAAGAGCTGTTAAATATCAGATCTATAAACAACTAAAATATATGGTTAACTTGAACTAATTATAAACAATTCGATTGTATTTAAATTATTAAGTATTATATATTAAAACACTGCAGTATAAAGTATGTTATAATGATAAAATTGAAAAACTTATTTAATTTATAAAAATAAGTTGCCCATTCTTCAAAATGAATGACAACTTTAAAAAGACGGAATAAAAAGTTAAAATCTTCTCAAAATATTAAAAAGTTACATTTAGTCTGTTTATTATTTAAAGATATTGTATAAACCACTAAACTGAAAATTAATCCATTAAGTCATTATCTGATATTTTTCTAACATTTTTTCATGTTTTTCAACATAGACTATTTTTCTTGAAAGTCGAAGTGTAAGAAACACACAACTTGTCCATTTGGTAACCTATTGTTCCAATGTTGGACTCGATTTAACGGGAAGTCGAAAAATGGCAGAGAATTTGACCTTCGCAGGAATGTAATCTCGGATGTCAAGGAATAGAGCGATATCCTTTTACATATATGGGTTACAAAAACTTGTATTTCTTTAAAAGGAACTTCCCTTTTGCTACACTGTCCTAAACTGGTCACATCCTCCAAAGAATAGCTGGTGCTATGTTTAGAAAATAACAGATCTGTTCCAGGATTATGATTACAAATAACAAGCCGATTGGGTTCCTGTTGTATTATTTCATTCGGTTTTGTTTCTTGCATTGCAATCGAACAAGTTTTGGCACGCTCATTGATATTCGACTACGGGATGACGCCGTGTTGTCTTAATTATGACAACACCTGCTTTCCTAATTACTATTGAAATATCGTTAAAAGGAACTAAAAAAAGGCCGAACTTTCATTTCATCTGGGAACAGTTGTAGATTAATAAATTTGCCTTATATGTCTCCGACCAATGATCCAGATGAGTACATTTTTAACGGGTTCTCAATCCAGTTTTTTAGTCATTTTTACAAATATCTTGGACTGAGCTTGTGAACTAATTTAGCTTTATATAAATTAAGTTATCATAAGTAAAAATTGTACACAAAATGTGTCTAGAAATTAGGGTTGTACAATTATTTTTAAAAAGTTTTATAAAATTCAAAAGAATGAAGATGTGAAGATATTTCATATGCATTTTCAATAATTGATTATGGTGATCTAGCTCTAAAAGAAACTTTCGTTTCTGGAATAAAAGGATTCTTCAAGGAAGAGTTTAAGGAATGTTTTTCTATTTATATCAGATATCAAATATTAAACAATAAACAAACGAAATGATAGAAAATTATAAAGAATCTTATATAATAAAAAACAGATGCGGATTGTAGGGTTGTAAGTGTCGATGAGAATGAATATCATTAGCAAAAACAAGAACAAATAAGATTGTTATGTTGATATGGTACCACCTTCGACGTTTGAATCTTTTCTACTTAATTTGAAAAAATTCAGATCTAATTCAGTAAGTAGTCTGGTAGGCATCATGCTACATTTTCTAACTAATTTGGGACTGCTCTTTTTATCTTACCCAGTAATTAGTTTTTAATCAGAAAGATTATTTTTAAAAATTGGTAATATATTTTATATGTATACTGACAATAGATGAGGGGTCAGTTTTAAAATTGCAGTCTCGTTTTCAATTATTTGTTATAATAAACTAATCTTCGATTTTTAATAAACTTCTGTAGAACATTTTAACGATTGATAAATTAATTAAACATTTTCATCCATTGATACAGGCAGAGCAATCAAGAAATTCAAGTCAGCCGTGAATGAAGTAACTAGGATTTAACATATGTGAAAAAAAAAAAAAATACGCACAATTTAGTTTGAAAGCCAGCAACAATAAAATATCGAATTTCCGTATGTCATAAATTTTCTTTTTATCCGGCTCCAATATTTTATGGCGCTTATTTTCCCATTAAAATTTAATTAATTGAACCTGCGATTTTACGTACAACATAGCTAACATGTAATTACAACTAATAAAGGAAAGTTATATTGCGCCTACTTAATGTCGATGTTAATTCGGTTTTATGCGGGGATCCATTAAATCTTCAGCCCATGAATCGTTGTTAATTTTAATATTTACTACTTAGAAGTGGTTGCTTCTAGCCAGATACAGATTCATTCAGATGGTTTATTTTTCCCGACATGTGGAACCAGTTTTATGGGAGCACACCGGATCGTTTCAATAAATTAATTATTTCCATCGATTATGGAATTGGTCGAAATCATTTTTTGGCAGTTGTAATTGCTCTCGTACTTCCTTATTGAGTTATACGGCTTAAAGAAATGCACCGTATCTACATAATGCAATGTATAATAAAAATAATGAACATTACGGTAAGAGTACACAACAGTTATTGCAATGGGATAAACCTTTGATGTAGAGCAGTAAAAAAATATCCGCAAATACATAAAACAGTATAATTAACTTGAAATGAAGCGCATATTTGTATGGTAAAAAAGCCAACGCGCACGAGCAAAAATCAAACAATGAGAATACATAAAATGGTGTGGTGTACCCTTTTTTGGCAGAGGTCATCTCCTGGGTGGGATACCGACGGTATTATATTTTTTATTTTTATTTTAATACAATGTTTCAATTAAGAATAGTAACTTAATACTCCGGGTGAGCATAATAAAAGCCTATATAGTAGTAGATGTATCAGCCTGTTTTGCTGGACGTCTTCCTCCTTTTGTCATATCTTTATTTACTGCCATTCGGATGCTTTATGGTGTATGTAAATGCAGTTTTTTGACACATTTTATGATCCTATACGCGTATATTTTGTAAACAACTCCTGTTAAATTCTTCTAGCATTTTTTAACAAATGTGCATCTATTTGCTTTTGTTTATAATAAAGACACAAACTGGTAATTGTTTGTAATGGGCCTTTTTTATGTTCAGGCACTCGTTTTAACCGCCAAATATGAATATTTTTAACAACTAAGACATATTCATGTGCATAATTGTATGATAAGCGTGCTCAAACTGTCCATGTGGGAGAAAATTATAAGTAAACGTACGAAAGAGTCATATATACTCGTATAAGGTATTTTGTCTACATGAAAACCCACACTAACTGCCTATGTTACCAATTTGTTGGACTATTCGAAAACGGTTAAACTTGAATAGTTGCAGTTGTAGGTTTCACAAAAATTTCCCCCCGAGATAATCTTCACTTTAATAATACAAAGTGCACTTTTATCCCACTTAATTTTAATAAATGGCAAGCTTATGAATGAAGGAATTAATAATTGAAACGGTATGTTACATATAGTAGTAGTCGGTGCTAATAGTAAATGTATAAGGAGTTGATGAATACGTATCAATGAATTCATAAAAGGATTCAGCTTTTTAGGTATAATGAGTGCTGTTTCATTGAACTCATAACCCAGTGGTACAGGGATCATGATAATTCATATATTTGGTCACATCTTATTATTAAATTTATAAAAAGACTCATGACAGTATAAAGATTTCAACATAAACAATTCTTTTACATATAAATAATTGTATACATGCGTATTTACACGAGACCGTTTTGTATTTGCCGGCCTGACAAATTGATATTGGCCGGAGAAGAAAAATGCCTTTACAAGTTTATGATATAGTGACAATAGCGTTTACGATGCTGATTGCTCTGTGGCGAATAAATTATAGCTTATATATCACCGGACCGATTGTAATGGTTATCTGCCTTTTTATTAGAAATTGTAAACCTATCATTTAAATAAATATAAATTTAATGTTTTGTCGTCGTAAATTCATAGATCATGGTTTTACTATCGATCATTTCACACGGGTGTTTCAACAATTTATTTTGTAATAACTTGTTAGCAAACGATTTTTGCATAATTCACCGTCATACCTACATGATTTAAAACACATTATCTGCGTTAATCATCATACAAGACGTATAATCCTATATCAAACACATTTAAATTTAATAAATCAATAAAAATTAACCACACATGACGAATCAGTTTTCTTTGTGCCGTGAAAAATGTTCTCGTCGTATTAATTGCGACCATCATCAAGATCTAGGTAGATATCGTGTGTATTGATCTTTTTGTAATTATTTCTCGTAACTCGCTCCGTAAAGGTTCACATGACTTTTGAAATGTTTGTTTGCTGACGTTCATTAAAATTCATAATTAAACGTTGATATATCAATAAAATATCCGGAGCCGTGGAATCGATATGATTGTTGTTTATTAAGGAGTTAATTGTCGGGAGGGTATTTCAGTAGGAGCACGGCTGTTGGATCTCGTCTTTGATTTATCGATTTAACAGTCTTTGTAGTCGTTGATGTTGGTGTAATGTGAACTTTGCGGTTCATTAACATCGAAACTTATTAATACTCATTTTAGTCTCACTACATGATATTTATATTTTGGTGTACTGACAAAAAAATCTATGTTTTATACAAATATAGGAACGATTTCTTTTAAATCGCTGATTTAAATATTTGAAAAATTCCACCAAAAAGTTATTACTTGAAATTTCACATTATAAATAAATATTTAAAGGTTCAAGAGTATATAAAACTTTTAAGGCATTTATTTTTTTGATTAAAAATAATGAATAATGTGTATAATAAATATCTATTAATAATTTAAATAAAAATTTCTTTTTATTTTTTTTATACTTAATTTTAACAAATTCTAAATAATATATTAATATTTTATATATTAATCAACTGTCCATTGCAACTTTATGTTTAGTAGTTTTTTATTTAAAATTCTATTTTTATTTTAGCAATTAAAAAATTAATTGAATTTACCCAATTACGAAATCTATTAAAATATATTTCAAAAAAATATAAAAACTACTTTTCACCATATATTACATTTCATAAAGGAATATCTATCTAACTTTGTTCAAATATAATAAATAATTAATTTATTTTAATTTAGCCAATGCACTTTTTCTTTATAATTATTCTTAAATATGTATATAAAATCATATAATATACGTATTTATGATCGTTCTTACTTTAAAACAATAAAAATTTAGCACACCTGACTCTTTTACCTGCTGATGGTCCGATGGACCGTAAATATGAATAAAATGTTTACATGTAAGGAAGTATTCTATTAATTTCAGATATTCATATAAGTTTGTTATTAAAAGCTAATAATTCTGTTCCTTAGTATTGAGTAAAAGCATTTTGGAAAAGGTACGTACTGTTTGAAAAAATTAATAGCCATTATCCTTTCAAGTAAATTAATAATTGAATTTTACCTTAAATTGTTTACGTTTGTTGTTCAAATGTACTGATCGTAAGTAAGTCACAACATAGGTTGTAAACGCCATTTATTGGAACCCTCGTCTTGAGCAATATTCAATATTAATTTTGTTCTAGGGAGTTTTAAAATGTTAATTATACAAGGTGTTTCTGAAATGGATGGTGTAAGTTTGGGAGCAGTTAGAAAACATGAGTAATTTGAGGTAGTAAATTTCAAATTGTTTTTTTTTCTTATATTTTCAGTCATATTTAAATTTCGTGTGTATTATCCTAAAATACATACCTAGAATTTAGTGTAGTGAATTTTTTCAGTAATGATATAGGGGCGTAGATTTTAGGGGTTATTCCCCTTTTTTCGTCCTATTTTTTACGGCAGTGAATATTTTGTAAAACTATTAGGCTTGTCATATTTTCCCACAATTTAAAAGAAAAATGATACTCTTGATTAATTATGATTATCACAGCCCTTTTTGAAATGTTTCAACTTTTATTGTTCAGTTTAATTTTCTTCAATCATTTATACTAAAATAAATCATAAACGGCTGTATTAATTACAATTAAACAAGTATATTTTTCCTAAATTGTGCAAATAATATAAAAAATTTAGTAGTTTTAAAAAATCTTCAATGACGTAGAAAATAGGACGAGAAAAAGGGGAGAAATCCTCAGAATCAACGCTACTGTATCACTATGGATGAAGTTTATTACATTGAATTGAATACGTGTATTTTAGTATAATGTATGCCAAATTTGAACACGATTGGACGAAAGACTATAGAGATATGAGGAAAAAACTATATATATTTTTTAAATTAAAGAGGGTATATTTTCTTTAGGAGAAACTTTAGAAAATAATTTTATTTAGATTTCCTTCATTATTGAACGTGTTCTAACTGTTCCCAAATTTTGACGACATCTCTAAGAAACACTTTGAATAATTGATTAATCAACAATACAAAAGACATTTTACTCTGAAATTGTCATTGTTATTTCACATATTTTACCCTCGCCAAATTTTCAAAAAATGCTTAGGTTTCGTAATTTAAAGGTTATTTTTTTTGCAGGCCTACGAACTGTCAACATTGACCGGTACCCAAGTGATGCTGCTGGTGGCGTCGGAGACCGGGCACGTGTACACGTTCGCCACCCGCAAACTCCAGCCGATGATCACCAGCGAGGCGGGCAAGGCGCTGATCCAGACCTGCCTGAATTCGCCCGATCCGCCGGTCAGTACGGCGGGCGGCGACCAGAGGATGTCGGCCACCGGCTTCGAGGAGACCGAGCTCACCTACAACATCAGCGACGAGGATTCTAAAGTAAGACAAATGGTTTACGGTTCGCCGCATACACACGCGCACCCTCACTCGCTGGCCAGCCAGGGCCACTATTCGCATTTGGAGCAAAGTCACTTGGGTCTCGGGGGCTCGCCGCAGCACGGCGGCTATTCGCAGGCCTGTCCCAGTCCGTTGCCGCCGCCGCACCAGGCGTACGGCCACCCGCAGCATCCCCATTCGCACATGCACACGCACTCGCAGCGGTAGAAGGGAGTACGCACGGTCCCGACGGGACGCGTTCTTTAGTCATGAATTTCTCGAGTCGGATATCGATCTGATCCGTCAAGTAAACGATGCGACACGATTTGGATTATTAATTAATTTGTCGGTGTTGATTATGCGGCCTCCACGCACGGGTCAAGTGCTAAATGAACTTTGTTTGGGAGATGAAATACTAATCTGATATTTGCGGCGAAAATTTAACGTCTAATTAGTACTTAATTATGTTAATGCTTTAAATTAGGAAATAATTCAACCACCCTTTAACAGAATTTTGCCTGAAACACTGGCTAAGTTTTAAGTAATATCGTACACTGAATTTGATTGGTTCTTTGAACCACATACCATTATTTGCTTATTATACCAAATTATGCAATTTTAATCATTAAATCCACCTTCAAGTTGGCATATCCTGCATAAGCATCTTGCACGAAAGCTTTTGTGACACATTTTCTCTCACACACACACATAAACACACACGTTCATTGTTAGCGGTTTTCGGTCGGCTCTTTGGTTCGGACGATCCTAGTCATGAACCCGTTTTATTTATCTACGATGCAGGTTCGTCTGTGGATGATGCGCCAATGCGATTAGGAATTAGATGTACGGCAACGTCTCGCCGACACGTTCTGATCTCTTGTTAGATACATATTCAGTTTTTTTTTTATAATTTTTCTGTCGAATCTTGGAGAACGTTTAGAATATTTTGTAACCAAGCCTCCGTGGTTTCTAAAATCTTGCTGCAACACCCTGTTTTGTTCAGTAAATTATAAATAACATATTTTTCATCACTATGGCGCTTGTTAGTTAACTTCCTCATTAAATGCTGCAGTAAATATTAAATTAATATGAGTTGTGTATTTAATGTGATACAATTAGCATTCCATTTAACATTTGATTGGAAAATATGTAGTGGAATATTAACATAATTATTATGAATCTCTTTACGTTTGTTTTTAGGTTTCCCTCATGGCATCGATTCCGGTTTACTGTTGCAATTAGTCGTCGATTTAAAGTTCTATCTTGTTAATTTGCAGATTCGCTTGCCCGATCGTAAACCTGCGTTTTAACACATCTATAATGTGGCGAATCTTGAGAAAATCAGTAAAGTAGTAGTAAAACGAGAATTATTACCAAGAGCGTAAATAAATCAGTAATGAAATCATTGAAATCTTATTAAACTTTTATTCATCGTATAAATTTTTCAATTTGATCCAATCAAGGAGATTTTCTTACGTTGAACTTGGCCAGTTTTGAGATCAAATTGATTCTTGCTTCCGAGGGAAAAGTGTTATTAGCATAATGATAAAATTGTCGTCATCTTATTTCTTACATAATTAAATTAGTTTTTTGTAATATGCCATTAGTTTATGTCGACTGAAAATTTTCATTTTTCTTCTGTTTGTTTTAAGATATTACAAAAAATAAAAAGGGCTTGAGCAGTAAGTTGAAAACTTGTTCATATCTTGGTATGTGTTCCTAGAATTCCCTTTAAAGCATCAACATGTAATCAACATTTAAAATTATATCAATTTTAAGGAAAATATGTATTCCATAGTCTCCATAGTCTTCCATCGAATGAGCCGATAAACACGTTAAGATTTATAGACAAACACATACAGACCGATGCATCGCGATGGCCGATGAGGTTTAGTTATGCCTCCGCGACTCTCTATATCAAGGCGATTAATTCTGTTTGCTTGCCCGGTTAGCATAGCCGTATGTGTTAAGAAGACTCTTAAATTTCCCACGCAATTAAAAAGGTCTTTGTTGGTTCGGACCACATGTTCACATAAATTTAAATTTGATTCCGTGTCAATGGATGATTTAATGCCAAATGCGTTTCGGTGGTTAATTGGTGGCAATTTCCGAATCGGCTCTTGGAACCAGTCGAATTAAATGCAATATTTTCGCAACCATTAACTAAGTGATTGATTCCGTAATAATTTAACGATGACGCATCAATTAATAAACAATTGATGTTACGGGTTATAATATGGTATATAAATAAGCCATTGTTTTTTTGCAATTAATATTACAATCAGGCATTCAACATAAATGACTTTTCAGTTACTAATTGACCCAAACGAAAACCAGAAAAAACTTTGTCATACCGTTGAATAATGAGTTAGGAAATCAAATTACAATCGGATTCAAATAATTTCAAGTATGTCGCAATGGCCCAACTCATTTATGCCGGCCGTTTCAAATGTGAGATTGTATTTTCATCTGTCTGGAATCATTTTTTTCTCGTACACCAGTTGCAAAACTTAGCGCTTGACGTGTCGGAAGGTCCGAGCGGGCTCAATTTAAAAACTTAACAACGACCAACTTAGTTGAATAATTCATCCGACGCGAAGACCTCACACGCATTTAAAACTGACGCGAGATTTATTTCGTTTCTCACCGAGGCCTTTTTTCAAGCAACTGTTCGACTTTTGCTCAAGAATTTCGGAAATGTCCACTCGTTACTGCGTGCATCCATGACTTTGCTTTTAGAGTTGTTCGCATCATTCAGGTTGATAAGCTCCACGACAATTGCTTATTGGAGCTACGTCTGGATGATGAGCATAAACCCCTTAAAAAAATAATAATGTCACGGGGGCTATGTGGAACGGGGGATTCTAAAATACGTTGTTAATGGATGCGGTCGCCGCCGTTTGAATTTCTCACGCAGAATATTAATCGCAAGCCCGCGTTTGTCCCAACAGATCCGTTATGTCGCCGCTTACTGTTTCTTGGTTCGTGATGTTCCTGTCGTCCTTATTGGCATTACTTCCTTCTACCCGGAAGCGGAAATCGTGGCGGTTTTCACATTTTCTCGCGACCAACGCGTTCCCGAGATTTAGTGACCTGACTCATATGCTCTTTTATTGTAATTTTCTTTAACGAATTGAACCGAAAAATACGTAACAGCGATGATGTATGCGGTGCCTGTATGTTTTTGTTGTGATACTGTTGTTTGTGCATGTCTTTGCTGGACCAATTCTATCAAATGTTCCGCAAAAAGTCGATAGGGTTTGTTTGCCAGTCCGTAGTCCGCTTGTTAGTGCAATTCAACGGTTTCGTATGTCTGTGATGTTCGCTGGATTGTTGTTTGGGGGAATAAAACGATACACTTAAGATCGCCGGACCAGCGTATCATATTTTGTTTTGACTGAGTATTATTCACGTCGGTGAAATGAACAAATATGGTCGTCGGTAGAACCGAATACAAATGAGGTAATACTTTTTTATATAACATTTGTAACCTACATAGACCCACGTAATGCAAGTGGGTGGTGTATATTTACACGTTAAAAGCCGGACGCGTTTCGGGGGTGGCGATGTTACAGACATACACACGTTATCATTGTTTAGTTATTTTATTATTATTATTATTATTATTTTTTGTTTATGCACGTTTACGACGACGAAATTATTATAAATAATGGTCTGCACTCTGTACTGATTCAAACTCAGGGTCATAAACCGAAATGGTTTAGAACGATCGCTCTGAAGTATCTGATTTCACGTGTGAGAATGCCTGCAATTTTCTCATCGTCTACAACCAAAAACCTCTAATGCACGTGGAAATTTCGCCTCATGTACGTTTCAAGCGAAACTAGGGAGGCTCTATCAAATGTCTTGATCTCACTCCAAAAACTCGTTCTCATTGATTTATATCCGTGTTTGTCAACAAGCTAGACGCGAATCACATGGGATGCACAATTTGAACGGTCAACTTTAAAATTGGGGCGATGTTTGCTTATTATTTTGTTGTTAGATCATGTTGTTAGTAAAGCAATTACTGCCCACCCGACTTTTAAGACCTTTACGAAATCCCATTGGTCAGGTAAAAGTTACACGGTGTAGGAGTCTAAAAACATACGCGTTGGAGTCTCGCTTATTTTTAGGTCATTGGCCCCCTCTTAAATAGCCATATCTAATTTGGACCTTTTTTCTATATTTTGAATGCAGCGTAGGGCAATGATTCTTAAGCAAGCAAGACATTCTGGGTGAAAAACTTGATAAGGACATGTTTGGGCCAATATCACAAGAATTGGCATCTAAAATTTGGAATATTATATGTAAAAGAACAAAATAAAGTTAAGTTTGCTCTAGACCAGTCAATTCAACATCTTTTTTAGTTTTCAGTTTATTTAAAAATTTTAACTTGTTTAATTTGATCTTTACACACAGAACTGCTTAAATAAGTATTAAGCTTTTTTTCGATGGTAATCTTCTTTTAGAATTTCTCCGAAAAGTTTTTTCACGTTTATAATGAAAGAGATACGCTGATTTAATTGGATAAACGGTAGTGATACATTAATTTTCCATTACCATTTATCTGAATGGAATAAAATACGGTCTTATTAGGGTCCATTCGAATCAAATTATGATATTCTTAAACCAGGAAGTGGTTATTCGGCATATTCTCCGAGTCCTACATATCACTGATTTTCACTCAATTAACCTTTAAATATTTAGATGCTTTCGAACATTTCCCTTAGAAAAAAAGTAATTTAATTGTCTCGTTACATTTTTTGACTGACGTAAAAATCCACGAATAAAATAAATTGAAGTGTCCCCAACCGATTTCGTTTAAATATTCGACAATGCACACAATACTTGGGTATTGATATTCCTGCTATTAAATATGATTGGCATGCCTAATTCCTGAATACTCAGATTCTTGATGGTTTATATTATTTATTTATCGTATTATGCACCGCACAAATAACGAGATGAGTAATTTTTTTTAAAGTATACAATACTCGCAGCGGGTGCCAAGTTTACAGTAGTACAAAAATCTGACTACGGGTTATGGGAACTGTTTTCGAATTACAAATAAAATTTCCAGTGCAAACTGCATGACGCAAATAGTGCGTTTAGTAATTGCCGACCCTGGAAGGATCGGCTTGGTATTTCTTCCTGATTTTTATTGGAACGGTGACGGCAAATGTGTGGATTAATTGGCATGAGTATTTAATATTGGACAAAACGCGGTTTAGATCAATGACAACGGTGACTTGACGATATATGTTTATATTGTTCTTTAATTGTGTCCGAACACGTGCGTATTTGTACTTAAAGTGTAGATGTTGACGATAAGAAAAACGCAGGTAACTCCTTATTGTGGCCATAGTATTGTGCCGTTTAAATAAATATAATTGTTTTTATTTTTGTACATAAACAATGTTTAAATATGATTTACATTATATAATTAATATTTTGTACAAAGGTTTTTATAAATAATTTTAATTATTAATTTTATGTAAAGTATTAAATTATACATTCCAAGAGGTAAGATGTTAGGTAGGTTGATGAAAAATTGGACAAACTTTTAAAGGTGCACTCAGTATTGTGTATAAATGGTTTATGTTTTATGAAGCATAGTTGTTTTAATTGTGCCATTTTGAACATTTATTTGTTCAGTCCAAATCAATACGCGGCGTTTCCCCAACATGCATTTAATCAGCTCTAGCAATGGTTGAAAGGATATTTGGGAAATACCTAGTATGATAATTATTTATTGCAAATTACAAAATATTTATAGGTAATGTTATGGTATGATATCTGTAACATTAAGTTTTCATCATCTAGTCCAAGTAGTTTAAGTTGTTCAAGATGGCATGTCAGTTGTATTAGATTATATTTTATGTTGTATCCAGTTTTATTACATGCTTTGTGATGTATAAAGTTAAACTGAATTTCAAACTGATTGTGTGCCTTAGAACCAATTGTATCTATTAGTTAGATTTATTGAAAGCATGTTTTATTAAATCGATATTTATGGTTGTTATTTATTTTAGTTTTTATGTTGTTTATTTGCAATGTGTTTTGGTTTGACTGTCCAGTTCTGGCTTAACATTTTTTACATGTCTGTTAATTGCACCACAATAGTTTAATTATGCAGCATACAAAGTGAACGGCATGCAGAAAATGTGAAGTTCCAACGTACTAGAATGATTTTGACTCTTCAACGTTCATACGAAATGTGTATGTTTTCGTTGTACCCAATGTACAATGCCAGTGTCGATATTACTTTTGCTTGATCGTACTTGTTCCGTAAATTGTGATAATAAACATGTTTTTAATGTATTGTTGTACCCTTTTATGATAACATTACTTTGTCTCCAACTAACTTGACATTATTATCATAAACGTTTGGACATAATCAATCTAAGTCCATATTGAAATGTTCCCCTATTCAACTATTAAAAATAGCACTACATTTCACAAAATGTCATTGAATTCTCACGATGACAATAACAGAAATCAAATCGGATAACTAGAAACAATTAGCTGGTAATAACTGTTTCAAACTGCCTTAAAAGCCATTCGAACTCTATTTGTATTCACTCAAAAGTGCAGAATATGGAACAACGTACCTTTTACATTAAAACAATCAAAGATATGTCAGAAAAACTGAAAATTAATAAGGCACGAGGTACGTAAGTACAGATTATGTACTAACAATACTAAAGTTACTAATTTGTTGGAGAAAGTTCTATGATTTACTTCATCGTTCGTAAATATTTAAAACTCAAACAAAGCACTTATTTAGTCAATTATTTATACTACGTCGACTTTAATTACATTTCTTTACATACTTACCTTTAATCTCTTATTTATTTCCGGCATTGTATTGTAAGATTCTGTTAAATAAAGTTTTAAGAATGAGTAAATAAAACAAAATTATAGACAAAATAAGTTTTATTATGTTGTAAATTCTAATCAGAACGAACACATTATTTTTTAAAGCTATAACTCAGCTTATTCTGTAGCACAAAAATTTATACAACTAATCTAAAGAACTACAATGAGTAGTTATATGCTTACATATGTTAAAAAAACGAAATTAAAACATTTAATTATACGGCGGAGCCTAATATAACTTTGTAATTAAGGTCTAAAAACTAGTAGCTAGTATATCGGAGTTGTCAATCACATATCAATACAACTTAGTATCTTTTATCTTCGGACGTATATACATATATAAAATTATAATCACAAATATATATTAGGCATTCAAAGAAGTCGGTATAAAAAGGCTTTTTAATTTAAATTTCTGTATTTATATACGAGAATACTGTTGGTCATGCTGGGACTCCGCATCTGGTCAGGAAATACCTACATAAATACCTTAAGAATACGCCACAATAAATATAATTTTAAAAATACGAATAACTAAAAAGATATAAAATACACATAAAACTATATGGCTTAAATTTTCACTCACCCTCTTTATTATTATGTACAAAAGAAATTGTCGAGGTTAATAATATTGATAATTATTGATGATTTAAAACTACATGGCACATTTGAAAGTATAACTAATGAATATAATGATAAAAACTAACCTACAAAATGGCCTAAACTAATTATTAATGTCAGAGAGTAGGTCAAAACTCAAAAAACTCCCGATAATGCTCGAGTAGGTCACCAATACTTGACTTCAAAATATTTTTTCTGAATTCCTGAATTATGTGAACATTCCGTGAAATCGTGTTAGCGTAAACGCCTCGTTGATCTTCTGGAGAATTTTTTTCGCCAATAAACTATTTGTTACGTAAGTGTTCCTGGTTTATTGAGGTTGTAACCACTCTCTGCTAATATCGTAACCGTAACTGCAACTTAATATTACAAAAAACCCTATGTACATGGGTGTCCTAAAACTTACCTTCGTATTGTAAATTACACGATATGTATTACTAGTTGTAAGCTTAAATAAAAGTCCGAAAACTTTATTTTTATTTACCGTCTACATACACTCTTAAAATATAAGCTGATTGGCACTTGGAAATAATGAAATAACTGCAGTAATTACTATATAAAGCTAATTTAAGTGGAATATACAGTCTTAATTCTATAAAATCAATAATAACATAATGACTAGTAATTTTTGCTCGACTCTCCCAAATCTGGAAAAGAAGAAAATAATTATGACACTTAAAACATATTATTAAACATATTTGTAATATACAACACACTTCCAATTAGCGCTCCATCGGAAACTTGTGCGATCTTTTGCGTAATAAAACTGATTATGACACGTTCAAATTTCCATTTTAATTAAATTCATACGCCCATCTTGTGTTTATCCGATGGAGTCGACGAATGAAAACGGACTAGTTTTAATAAAAGTGCAATTAATCTTTTCATGTCTTTTTAACGATTTTTTTTCGCGACAACTAATTCTCCATCAACGAGGATTTATATGATGTGATTGCAGACATGCTGTAATTTTTGAAAACGTTTCTTTCGCAGCGTCGGTCCGTTAGAAAACTTGTTAAATTGAATGCTGATTACTGTTAGTGGCACTACTATAGCTGATCAGTGTTATTTGATTTCAGTCGAAAATTTACGTACGTCATAGCTAAATAATAACAAATTTCACTTTTTTCTTCTCAAAAATCGGATAACTAATTTCGTAGTAGCGTCAGCTATAATTTAAACTGTAATTTTCGAACTTATGCTTTTTCAACATCCTCTCTAATTTTACATATTTCGAAAGAGATTATTTCAATGATTATTCCTTATTAAAGCAATTTGGAAAACATACTGCGTTCCGTACTTTGTGATTTGGTACGTCCATTAATTTAACATCGACCACATCGTTATTTTCTACAATACAATGATGAAGAACTGGTGTATATTTAACACAGTTTAGTTGGTTACCGAATCTATAAAAATTGGTTTTGTTCAACTTTTTTATGTAATCTTCTTTGGCGGCGAAAACAAATGATGTCTTGTCAAAATTAGCTCTCTCATGAACGATGTTAAAGTGTACTGTAAGGTATCGATATCAATAGTGATCGAAGATAAATTTGATTTATTAAAAAAGGATGACTTGAAATTTCTTCGCTACATCCGATTTTGATTTGATTGGACGTTGATAAGGTTCAGCAGTTGTTTCTAGTTATTTTCATTGTTTTAGCAAACAAACTTTAAAATACAGTGGTGAATAATAAAAATGATTATTATTTTATCTTATTGTTGTATTATTCTTATAAAAATATAATACAATTTAAGCTAAAATTGATAAAGTTTTATTATTATATAAAAATATTAATAAGATGCTTAAAATAGTTAATTAAAATCATTTATAATTAATAAATCATTATTTCATATAAATATTTTAAATAAATGTAATGATCAAAACTATAATTTTAATAAACTTAAAAAGTATATAATAAAAATTCAGAAAATTCAATAACATATACATAATATATAATATAAACAATTTTTTTGGCAAAACAATGATTTATTAATTAAATAATAAATAATAATTAGAAATTCTTTAATGTAAAGCACATATCTTTCTTAAGTGATGGCAATTTTTAGTAATTTTCATTTTTATGTTGACCACTGGATGTTGTGCGAGTGTCGTATTATGACACTATTAAAATGTGATCCGTCAAGTCCATATTGAATAAAATATTTTACCGGGAACTGAAGAAAAATCGCCTCGTTTATTTTACGTTTTTCAGGCACGTTTTGCTGATAAATATTTACATTTGACAGCGTGTGTAATTGAACCTTGGTGAGAATAAATTATTGGATACATAATTTCGCAATCAATTTCATGTATGATGCAGTGTGATAATTTGCTACTGCTGTGCTAAAATCATTAAATGTTTGATTCCATTAATATTGCTCCGGCTGTCATAAATATAAATTATACGCTTCGAGTGGAATGCGCGTGAAAAGGGTTGGAACAGTTCAGGCCGAAATGGTTCCAGTTCGTCTTTCTTAAGTACTAAAAATATTTTCATAACATATATATATTTTGGATCATATTTAATTAAGTACTGTTTACTTCACCTAACATATGTGGTACCCACATAATATGTGGCCTTATGTTGTTGATTTACCGTCGCTACATGTATTCTAACAATAAAGTCGGTAGAGATCACAGTTTTTGTAGTACTAGTTAACTAGTATTGAATTAAATGGTTTTTTAATTTATGTGTCAGGTGTTGGAGACATTGTATGTATTTTGAATAATTGTCAATTTTTTCATGTGTATTAAATTCGGTAAATTTATCAGAATAATGGATCTTATTTATATTAATTATTCTACCGTGACTGAAAGCTTTATTACAATGAGGTACTGAATTCTTTTTTTTTTTTTTTTAAATTTGTGGTTGAGTATTTATAAATTTTGTTGTGATTGTTATTAGCATTAATTAATAAAATTGTTGTGTTTTAAAAATTTACTTATTTTTACTTTAAAATATTTAAGTTTGATTATTTAGTTATTGAAATGTATTACCCATTAAAAATGATATATTTATTATATTTAACAAATAAAAAAATGCCTACTACCATTGATAAACATTTTGAAAGATGTTTTAAGAACAAATAATAATATTTAACAAAAAAGAAATAAATTTCTGTTTATATTAAAGTCATCGTAACTCCTCGATATTCTTTTATTTTTTAATTCAATTTTTTTAACTATTTAAAAATCAATATTTTTAAATTCTTAATTTAAATTATTATTATTAATTTAATAATTGAGATTTTCAATTAGTTTTGACCTTTAATATAGAAAAAGGCAAAATAATTATTCAAATTAACTTTTATGGGCAAAATGAATATTGATTAACATATTTTTCCGTTCGATATTAAAAAAATTACATTTGTGAATATTTTTCTGTCATTTATTCTTGAAAAATTGTTGATAAAATTAATTTTATTCTTAAAAAATAAAAATATTATCTTAATACAAGAATTTGTTTCTTAAAATTAATTTTTTTATACCTGGAAGTGTATCACAGTTATATTTTGCACGATGTAAATGTACAATTATTGGCGAAAAAAGTGGTCTAAAATTTATTTATTAATAATGTACGTATGTATGACATTTTAGTGACAAAATTAAAACCTCTTTAAATGATAATATTATTTTTTTGCGTTCCATTGATTTATTTTATACATTTAATATTCAAAAAGTTCTAAATTCAAAGTCTTTTATAAGGGAAACAATAATTGATTAAAATATGTTTGAATTCAATAATAAATATTTTAGATTTGTAAAAATTTTTTTAATTTTATTTATTCTTGAAAAATTGTTCGAAAATTATAATCTGGATAAATATTACATGAGTAAAATAATTTTCATTTACATATCTTCAAATTATGTTTTATTATTTCTAAAATAGTTTTATTTACATCGCAATTATTTTATTTTATGAAAATTGTAACATATGGAAACAAATTTAAAAAATATAGTCACTATTATTTTTTCAGTAATTTAATTAAATAGACTCATGTGTTTTAAGTTTTGAATGCACATTTATTAATATATTATAGTAAATTATATAAAATGAAGTAGCTCAAAATTAATCAAATTTGTCTTTGACTTTCACTATACCAAATTTTACAAAATAATATATATTTGAAATGTTTCGATAATAATTTTCTTATTTCTATAAAATTCGTTTCATATTTTAAGTTTGTTTTTTCACCATTTAAATTTATTGAAAATTTTTAAAAATAAAAATGTATATAAAACTTAAAATACCTCGTTTAAAAATCCTTTCCTCTATCTTGTCTATTAATAAATATTAGAAAATAATTTTTGAAACTAATTTTTATATTTTTACCAAAGTTGTTTCATATTTTCATAAAGTTTTCTGTATCAACATTTAAATTTATTGAATAATTTTAAAAATAAAAATGTATATAAAACAAAACATTTCGTTTAAAAATCCTTTCCTTTATATTGCCTTTAATTATCACTGAAATTATATAGCGTACAAAAAATTATTTTAAATAATTACTTTATTTATTTTTAACAGTTGCTTTATATTTATTTTAAATCTCTTAAAATTGTGTGTAAAATAAATTTTTATTGAAAGCTATAAAATGTTAAGAGATTAACGGTATTTATTATTTGCACACATACACATTCTCTATTATGTATATCAATTTGAAGAAAATCTATTTTGTATGAACATCTTTTCTTTTGTACTTTTTTAATTTTGTAATAAAATTTTGAAATTTAATAACAAGATATTTTGATTTTCGTTGCTATGTAATTTAAATTTGTTGAATAATCTCTCATTGCTGTTCCATTGAATAGTATCGTCGGACTCAATTACGTTCCCGAGATGTTTTATTATTTCGCCGATAATTATACTGATTGTGTACATGAGTCGAATTATTTTTTGAAATTAATATGTTACCTAAAATTACTTATGATTTACCGAAACGTTGCTTTGTGATTATTTCAATATTGACAGGTGAAATTTTTTTTTATTAAAACTTTTCCATTGTTATTTTTCTAAATATTTAACTAGTGGTGCCTTGAATAGAGTAAAAGCAGTAGTACCGTACAATAGAAATTCTTCGAATCTTTGACGTAATGGTAAATGTTCCTATTTTCCCAAATAATATCGTGGACTCGAAGCATAATGGCACTTCAATCAACAATCGGTTTGTGCAACATGATACTTGTAATGTCATTCATCCAACTTTTATTTGGTTTAGCACCTAAATTTTTGTTTGCTTTAAATTACAACGGATTTATGGACTCGATAACCGTCAATAAAGTTTAATTTCTGCTTAATGTATAAATGGCGCCTTGAAAGTTATGTTTTTGAGACATTTATTGACATTCCTCTGTTTATTTACAACTGGCGTAATAGTCGTGGAAAAGTAAACAGATTTTTCTAATTAAGTGTTCATGTAAATCAATAGGAACTACCGTAGCACTCATGAGCAAACATTTCTTAGCATGGAGGAATGTTAAATCATAAAGAAAACGGTCTAATGTTTGTTTCGGTTTTAAAATTTTAATTAATTAATATTTGTTCAAACAACTTCATTTTGTTGATTTTGGAACTGGAAACCAACATTTTGTTGCTTGTTGTGTAATATAAAATTAATGTTAATGGACTAGTATCCAATAAACAACAGAGATTGGTCTAGAAATTCTGAGATAAGTGTCTCAAGGAAGAGTCTAATGTTCCTGTAAATATTATTCATTTGATGCTATCAATCATACACATAAACGTAATTGTAAAAAGCCATTTTTACAAATTAGAAAGCTTAAAAATTACTAGTTAAATTATTTTTCCTAATTATTGTTTCCATGGTGTAATACATTAAATTAACTTTTATTATTTTACCATTAAAAATAATAGGTAATTATTTATTACTATGTAAATATTGAAACATATGTAAGAATGAAAATATTCAGCAAATGGACTTTTTAAATATCTTTTAAACAATTTCAATTAATTATTTAGTACTTATATTTATATAAATGACTGGAGTTATGCGACGCAAGACTATTTATTTATTATTACGTACCGACCACTTTGAACTCAAAAATGTTCCAGCATATTGCGGAACATAAGTAGTATAAATGTTAAACAATTTAAGTTATGTTTAAAAAATGGTGCCGCAATAAAAGCGGAATGCCGAATTAAAGGGAATTTTAGCGAAAACGTGCCCGAACAATTTCAATAAACATTCCCGACAAGCGCCAATTTAAGTATAAATTATATTTGATGGATACACATTTACGCAATTATTTACAAATATTGAGCCGTCTGGAACTTAAACGAGCATAAAAACGCCATATAAACCCGTGAACCGAACGTAAAAAAAGACCACCACCAAAAGAAATTGGCCGGATTGTTAAATGAGACGAGGCACCGGGCGAATGATTATAAAATATATATCAAAAATGACATACGATATCTTTGATTCCGTCCGCTCGTGATTTTCGACATCGACGTTAGGCGCTGACCGAGTTGTTGTCGAGACGTTGGGTGGGGAGAGCCTCCGCGTCGCACCTGTTCGATTATCACCCCCTCAGGTGGTGCGTTTCAACCCTACGGCGTCGCCGCTTCAATCCGGGGATGGTTCCTGAATCAGGCCGTAGAGTGTGCCAAGTCCCAGGCGGATGGGGTGACCCGGACCGGAACAGGGGCTGATTTCTTGACCAGGTGTGCAGGATGGGTCGACGTACGCGCTGCGGTCCCCTGAAAGAATCGAGAGAATCGCATGTGTCCGATGTGCTTGCTACTGTTCATCGATTTTCTAAGATTTTTCCGGAAATTTTCGCCTTCTGACGTCCGAACCGGGTGAAATTTTCGGACGGTTCATTAGCGACGGCGACGTACAAGTTGCCTCGTGTTTTTCACTTATGCAAATGGTGTTGAAATTTTGTACTCTGTCGTCGGGGGTGGCAGGTGGACGGGTTGTTAATTGGCCTACCACTCCCGGCAATCATTTCGTGTGACAACAATTACGGTTTGTTTCAGCAGGTGTTTATCTTAATAGGTGTCAAGTCCGACGAAATTGCGACATTTCGGGTGAAACTCGACAAAGACGTCGCCCAATGAAAACAATTAGGGCCGGTCCGGTTGTCAAAAAAGCATGCAGTTTGTTAATTGAAAAAAAAAAAATAAATATCGGTACTCACCCGTCGGAGGAACCGCAGCGTCGTAGAACCTCGACTCGCTTGGAGAGCGCACTGCCCAGCAGGATTGGCCACTAGCAGCGCCGTTGAAGAACTGTTTGCTTCAAATTTCTTCATGAGTCACAATCGGTCGGTGTCGATGGGAGCCGAATGACCGGCTTTTAGCCATACATGGGCCGGTTCCCATATATGGAGCATGTATTGTTGCAAAATACTGGCTACCGGGCTTTGGACAACTATCGTGGACGGCCGGTCCCCGTATAAAAAATATAGAGACGGCACGTGCTATTGTTTTGTGCCCGGCCTGGCCGATTTCGAAAGAAATCGAGGTAGCACAGTGCAATTTTACGATTTCAGGAATGCCGGCGTTTTTGTACGGTGGGTTCGGACGACGGGCGTTCGCCGGCCACTCCGAAAACAAAAGCTCCGATGCAATTTAACGCATCCACCACTGCCGTAACGAATGCCGATCGAACCCTTAGTTTATACATTTTTTCTTAGATTCGAGTAGTGCCTCGAAAATGTAAATTGATGGACAAGCTGCGGTGTACTGGATGGCTACAATTCCAACTGCTTTTTAATGCTTTTTGATGAGTATTGTTTCTTGTACTACACAGAAATATAACACTAATTATTATACACTGTAAATGTGATGTGTAGCGTCCAATTTCGCTTGAAGTGTAATATAAAAAAATTCAAACATATTTCTATAAAATTCATTATATTAATATTAATATCTATTTAATTATTATTTTTTACCCATCATAAAATAGATAATAGTACATTTATTTATAGACATTAATTATTTTCTTTTGTTTTAGGTAAGTTGTCTGGAAAGTAGCCGAAATTGTGGGTAAGAAAAAACTGCAGCAAATATATCAAAACATTGCTATAAACATTCTTGATCATCTACGAATCTCAATCATTAAAAATATGGTAATATTTTACAATATACATTTTTTAATTTAATGAGTTTTTTGAGATATTATTATTACTAGAAATTTAAATTTGTTAATTTTATATTTTTAATACTTAAAATCACGATAAAATATATAAAATTAGAATAAAGAGAATCTTTTGCTTTATCTACCTTCAGTTTTATGACAAAAAATTAATTAATTTTTTTTTATATATTTTAACATATTTTAAATGTTATCACAATTTAGGGTATGTTTTTTAAAATTCAAGTAGTTATATTGTCTTAACTCATCGAATAATCAAATATTTAAAGTTTTTCATAATTCATCTTATTTTTTATTAAGTTTTTGAAATTCTCAAACGTTTTTTGCAAAATTTGGTTAAAATTTTTATAAATGACAATTTTTGAATAATTTTGATATTTATTTAGGATTTAATGTATTTCAGTTACTAAGTTTTGTCTAACCCAAATATATTGTCAAATATTGTTGTTTACTGAAAAATATGTTTTATATAGATTATATATGATTGTTTAAATTTTAATCTTTCAATTATGTTAATCCAAGTCATTGATTGCTTGAAAATTTAAATGTTATTCTCAAAAATTTCATAGCTTGTTAAGTTAATAATATTAATAATTATTAAAATTTTAGATAATTTTAAGATTTATTTATTATTTTGTAATTCTCAATTATTATACAATAACATGTAGTACAAAAGCCGAAAAAAGCATGTTTATATATTACTTATCAATTAAGATAAATTTTCAAAGATCGTTGTAAAATTGCTGTAAAATTTATTTTATTTCGTTTGATTGTTTAAATGACTTTATGATATTTCATTGAAAATGCCAATGTGTCCATGATTGATGATAATACAGGTTAATTGAAAATTTAAATTTAAATAGGTTTTTTATCTTCTTATTTTTTTTCTTATAACCTAATGCAAAATGTTAATTTTTTTTTGAAATTAGTATATAGTTTTTGTTTTAAGTTTGAGAATTTTGTTGGTTTGTTAATGAAATTTTTCATAATTTTATTTATTAGTTTTGTTTTATATTAATTTAGTAAATCTCAATTATTTGACATATTTTAAAGTACATAATCCAAAAAAGTAGTTCTCAAAGAACATTTTTCATTGGTTGTAATTTTATTTGCCATAAAAAATCTAAATTATGCATAATTGTTTAATCGCAACGTAGATCAAAGTGATCAAGCAAAAATAAATGAGACGAAAAATATTTGTTTCTCAACATTTTGATTCATTAGATAAATTATTAATTATTATTTAAAATAATAACATCCTTAATCTGTTTGTTTGTTTGTTTATTTAATAGAAAATCTGGAACATATTTTTGGAGTGGAACAAATTCGTAATAACCAAAATAAGGGACATCTCAGGGTATATTTAGTTTATGGTGATGTTTCAAATTTTTATTATTAATAATACAGTTTCTTTATTTACGCTGTCTTGTACTGTGAGATTACATTTATGCGGCGCATTGCTAGTTCTTGGAAAATTCGTTCTGGTGTTTGAATTCAACCTGCAGCATGAGACGCAGAGCTTAAGCCGTATAATAAATGGTTTAAGCTTTCATTTAAACCAACATAAAACTCTGCCGAACGTCCAAGTTGTCCGTTACGAAATGACCAGATATTTACGTTAAGGGTGTCTTAAATTTTCTTAAGGACTGTCGGACATACGAAATTACAATTAGTTGTCCATGTTACCACAAGAAATTTTGCATTTACTAAAGAATATCCTATTTATTTTGTCTCTAATATATTTTTGTCTTAAAAGTTTAATAAAACACTTTTTTCCATTAAAATGACTGGATAAATTAATAAATAAAATCAACTTTTATTAATTAATAAATCTGGCAGCACACGATTCAAAAGTTACACCTTAAATCTCGGATATTATCAACTTTTACACTAATTGTATGGTAAGCTCGATTACATTGAAATATTTTTGACACTCACTGTACTTTATGTGCCATTATTTACGGTCATAATTAATTTATTTTTCCATTTTGATCTTTAGCTCGGGGCCAATTAAAAGTTTACAAGATTAATTTGTATAATAAATATGCATATGCGTATATAATAAATAAATAAACAAAAGTATTTGTTTATGAAGTGCGTAACTTTCTTGGAATCGAAAAGTTGATTGAAGACTTTCCCGAAAATTAATTTCGCTCGATTGCCACGTACGGTCAGCATAAAATGATTGTCATGTAAAATTATTTAATTTTTAAATTTCGTACTCTATAATTTCCGTACATTTTATAAAATTATTATCGGTCTTAATTTTTCGTCGTAGGAGGTCTACGGGAAATTTAACAGTTTTATTTAATTTAATTTACGATTACTTGAATAGTTTATGTCTTGTATATACATATATTAAATTCTCGGAAAGTGAGTATGTACTTAATTTTTTATTAAGCACGCCCATAAAATTAAATTACAATCGTCTAAAGAGGATCTATGATAATCGCAATGTTAGTAGGTTTAAAACCACCATGACATTTTCAATATGCAAACTATCAATATTGCTAAATCGTAGAGGATCTAGAAACGACAACGAATTATAATTAATAAATAATAAACGGTATTAGATATGCATGTAAAACACTGTAAGAAAATTTCATGTAGGACAGAACAAGAACATTCATTAGATTATTTGCTTACGTCCATTATCTATTGGTTGTTGAAAAATATGATAATTTAAGTAGGTGTCCGGTTGTATGCGTTACAAAGGAACATTAAAGTCAAAATCTGTGGGAAACATTTGCATGAAGGATTTAAATCTTCAGGTATTCCACTGTCGCACAGTTATGCCCCTCAATATTTGATTTGCATTGATCACATCATTCAAACCAGATAAGAATAAAAAAAAATGTCCGATTGTGAACGGCTTAGCTAGGTGAACTGTAAAAGCGGTTCGTCTAGGCAATGCTAATGCAGGTGGTTTATTCCACGGGATTAATGAACATTAATTCAATTACCATGCAAATGTGGTGGGATCCTTTAAATGCGCCGTGAAAAATTGGTTTAAAATTAATGTCGCCGTCGATTAATTCCTCAAAAAAGCATCGATTCACCCACCTGCGATCTGGTTCTCGTGAATATAAAGTGGCCGAAAATAATTAATTCAATTCAACAGATATTACTTCCGCCTATGGTCACTCTTTAATTGGCCATGAAATGCAACGGCACGACGTTTTATTTTGTTCAAACAATAAATTTTCACTGGCTCGCAATATATTTAATATAATTATGTCTTTAATTGGCATCGGAATAATCTTTGGCATTAGTTTTGAAACGGCTTACTAGAAGCCTCTATCATGCGCCGGAGCTCATTCAATTATTTAACACCGTTCACAGATACACCAACGAAAAAAATAAAAAAACAAATGCAATAATTAGTGGTTTCTTAATTCTCATATGATTATGCAGAACATTCTCATACTTAAGATTTAATGCGTCGCGTATTCTAACAATTACGGCAAATTAGCGGGTTTATTACCCGATATCAGAACTTGTTCTGATACTATATTTAATCACTCGTCTTATAAATCTTTTTTAGTAATTTTCAAGAGACACATTTTTTTCTAATTATATATTCTAGTGCGCATTTGTGGCTTATAATTACTATTGCTAACTGAATCAAACCGTGACAACACAAGCGACGCCAATGTGTTACTCTACCATTGTTTTAATTGAATAGGCAAATTACCGCAATTAAAATTATTAATGGTGGATTATTGACTATTGACTGGTTGTTACTTTGCCAACCATAAAATTTGAATATTCGTTTGGTCATGTGAGCCGTTGTTGACGTGGAAATATTAGAAAACAAATTATCGTAATTAGATTCCGACGGTCGATAAGGAAAGAAACCCGTCGAACGCTAAAAGATCGATTCATGTTCTGTATCATTTTATTTATTTATTTTGCGATTTAGAATGAAATAAAGAAAAAGTGCGTTTTTCGTATAATGTTGCATTATATGATCTTTTATACTTGACTTGACAATTTTGGAAGGAATTATAAGAAATCATTTGTCTTGTCAACACGTTTTTTAATGGTTTGATAAGATTTGGAAAGTTTCTTGTTTTATTAAGGGTTATATTTTTTTTTATATGAACATGTAACTCCAAATTTGTTATCCTTTACCTTCCATATTACCTCTGAAATTTTGTACTTAAAATATCATGGTTTGTAACCGTTATATCCAAACGTGTTAAGGTTCACACCGTTAAACTTTTAAAAAATCTCTAGAGTCATTAAAAATGATTATTTTTTATCATTGGTTTATTTTTAGTATCCCATCACATTATCATAAAAAATTCTAAATCATTTTTTTTTATTTATAATTGTTACAAAAAATCTTAAAAATATGGTTTTAAAAAAAAAAAAATAAAAATTAACAAAATTTGATATTTATAAAAAATTTGAATTTAATATGGGGGTATTTCCACCTCTACTACGAATGTGTCACATCTTCTATTCATTTGGGTTCATTTTGGTCCAAATTCTAGTATATGACGTCCCGCATCCTCTAAGTTATTAGAAGGGTTAGTATGGTCCTTTAAACGTCCCCCAAGAATGTTACAGACATGTTCTTTTGAGGTGAGAAAAACTGCACTACGCACTTGGCCAAACCAATTATATGGAAGTCTCGGGCTCTTTATGGTGTAATTTCTGTACAAAAGTAAAAATTTTGGGTTCAAAAATTATTCTTTAAATAGGAGGATGTAGTTTGACCGTAAATCTGTACCCTACACTGAGTTTTTGGAATTGGGTTAATGAAATCATAAATTTCTACAATGCAGGACTCTTTGTAGGCTCATGAATGGTCAATTCGCTTCTACCCATTTAACGTGCCCTAGCTAAATTTAGTAGGGCTCTTCGATGATCCACGGTTAAGGTGGGGCTTCGAGCAGGAACACAGGATTGCAAATTATCTTCATCAAGTTATTGTCGAATAGTTTCAGTACTTATTCGAACCCCTTCTACCTTTTCTTATTGTGTTTGTAAACTTCTTATAGCTTCTAACTGTAGTCTTAAAGTTAAAAGTCTCAAAAAACGATCTTGAGAAGGAGTTGTATCTTCTTCCACTAAAACAACTGCTTGGACACATTCATCGTGAGTTAAATTTCTAGATTGTCGTTGAACATTAAAAAGAAAATGGTATATTTTAAATGATTGGATTGTTGTGGATATTCGAATTATACAGTTATTGATTTTCTTTCAGGTTTCAGGCATGAGACCACTTTTAAAATGTTGGCAAAAAACCCTTGATTATAATGATTGTTCAATAACAATTTTTTTTTAAAGAGTGTTATGTTCAGTTAAAGGTTAAAAATATAAATTATTTCTTCCTATATCTATTTCTACATATATTTCTTTCTCTATTTTTTAAGCCATTATTGATTAAATTCGATTTATAAATAAAATTATAGGAATATCATAAAAATATATGTACTCACGAATTTTCTACAAGAGAACGTAACAGAATAGACGTAGTGGATTTTCTTTGTCGGCTCTAGCAATCAGCCAGCTTCTATCAGACCCACGTAATATATAATTAGAGAGGCTGACGAAGAATCGGGCAGGCCACTGGTATTTTTCGAGATGTGTGGATTGATTGTTTGAAGTTTTACCACGTGTCAATCTTCTGAAAAAAAAAGGATTCGTCATAAGCCAACCGAAAAGCCAGTCATGAAGCAAATAGGCCAATTCACCAATGGAATATGGCCATGGTATAATTGCAATGTCAAGAATGAATAGAGGATTAAACGATGATTTTTCGGTGAAGGTGTGGTTTTGGTAGGAGCGTTCCTTTTAATTACGATGTTAGTGTGTAATTAGTTTCATTATGACGGCTCGGGTACATTGTTTTAAGTTTTTTGTATGTACCGCTATTTAATTAAAAAAATGTGGTCGTGTTTTTCTTGATGTATTTAGAGATGGTCGCTGGTAGAGGCAACGATATTTATGAATTCTTGCGGTATCGCTTATTGAAATTAGATTACATACTGAGTTTTGTTTATTCTATAGTACATTTAAATTTACCCTAAATAAACCAAATTATTTCTGTATTTATATTTCACATCTATATTATTTAATTCAATTTTTATAAATAAAGGTACCTACAATTTTTTTTTGTTAATTATACTAGATATCTAATTTAATGCCACACCATTAGTGCTAATCGATTAGTGTCTTACATCCTAAATAAGTGTGAAGTGATTTACAAGATTAAATTATAATAGTCACGCAAAGATTTTAACTCGAAATCCGGATGAACCACATACATAAATTACATGTAATTTGTATTTTAATAACAAAGTGCTGAAACACGGTGTGCTTGGATTTTATTGGCCTTTATTAAGTTAACATGAATAGTAATTTTAGAAAATGTAACGTCAGTTCTATTATACGCTGTAATTACTACTGATCCAGTAGTTTCACGGTATATTAAACATTTGCTTTAATGTGAGTCTTGTGTAAATAAGCATTGTGTTGTGTTTTGTCAGTGCATAATTTACAGGAGCTTTTTAATTTGGTACTTATTCGATATAATCATAGTTTTGCATATTTTTGAAGTAATGTACAATGTGACCCATTTTATTTATAATTCTATTTTAATGAAGTAAAAGTATTGATTCAATTAAAATTGTTTTATATGAAAGGCCATGAGACGATAAATATATCGAATCGGCCCCAGAAAGAAATCGGGCTCATAATTTCAGGGAATCTTAGTACTAATAAGATACTTCGATAGCGCGACTTTCAGGTCTTTATCTGTAACCGTTTCTGAGTAAATCAAAAAATACTGAAAATTAGGAAAAATTAATTTTTTCAGCGCTGTGTGAATCGATTGATCTAGATGCCGGATATGTTTTGGGGAACGATGGTAGCTTTTTGGAAAAAAAAAATGAGAGCTATATCGGTTCACAAGGACCTTAAAAAAATGAGTTTATTTTCTTAATTTCATTTTTTAACCATCTTACGATTACGACACAATTATGAAACTATTTTTTTTTTGAATTCCTCGTCCAATTTCCGATGAATATATGAGCTTTTGGAATTTTTAAAAACGGTACGCCATATTGAAAAAAAAAAAATAAAATCCATTTTTTTGCTCAAAAATCGGGATTTTAATAATTTTACTCTTGAACTGATATAATACGGAACTTATTTGATTACTGAGCTGTGAACACAACAGAAAAAATTAGATACATTCATATCAAAATATTTTTTTAATCCACTTAATTACTATTATAAACTTTATTAATCACTGTAATAATAAAATCAGTATACATTACTATTGTATCGATATTTATTTAATTAATTTAACGGCCATAAGATGGAACTGTAATTCAAAACAGGTAACATTGTTTTTTTTTTCTTTATGAAAACTCACCATCTGTAGATAATCTTAAAATTATTGACTGTTGACATTCCAAAGAAGTATTGGCTGTATTTTTATCTATATTTAATAATTATTTTTATTTGACTATATTATTATTTAAGTGAAAATATGTCGACATCTAAAACTAATAATTCCAAGTGTTGCATTTGTTCAAAATTCTTAAAAAAAACCTAGGTACCCCAAAATATATAAAATCTGATGAAGATGCTGAAGAGTTCTCGGCTGCTTTTGAGTGTCGAATTGCAGTCGGTGATGTTCTGTGTTCTAATTGTCGTGTTAAAAAATATAAGAAAACGAAACTTGAAGATGAGGATCAGGAAACATCAGTGGAAGATGAGTCAAGCACTGATGATTCATCATTCAATTTAGATGTTGTAAATGAAGATCTTCTGAGTTATCTAAAATGATGAAAAGTTTGGCTGTTGAATGTGACTCTACACTTCTTGATAAAATGGATGATTTTCGAATATCTGATGAACAACTTTACATATTTACTGGATTTTTTCTGCTGTTTTCACCAGCTCAGTAATCAAGCAAGTTCTGTGTCATATCAGTTCAAGAGTAAAATTATTAAAAAACCCGATTTTTGAGCAAAAAAATGGATTTTATTTTTTTTCAATATGGCGTACCGTTTTTAAAAATTCCAAAAGCTCATATATTTATCGGAAATTGGACGAGGAATTCAAAGAAAATAATTTCATAATTGTGTCGTAATCGTAAGATGGTTAAAAATTGAAATTAAGAAAACAAACTTATTTTTTTTAAGGTCCTTGTGAACCGATATAGCTCTCATTTTTTTTTCGAAAAACTACCATCGTCCCCCAAAACATATCCGGCATCTATATCAATCGATTCACACAGCGCTGAGAAAATTAATTTTTTCTAATTTTTAGTATTTTCGATTTACTCAGAAACGGTTATAGATAAAGACCTGAAACTCGCACTATCGAAGTATCTTATTAGTACTAAGATTCCCTGAAATTATGAGCCCGATCTCTTTCTGGGGCCGATTCGATATATTTATCGTCTTATGGCCTTTAACAGAAGTCCATGAGAATTAGTAATAATACATAAATGTCAATTTTGTCGCTCACCCTTTATTAAGTAAGAACACTAGTGTTTTGACACTTCATTATTTGATATTCTCCGATATGTTTCTTTTTTAATTTCATTAGTAAATTTAACCACCTTAAATAGGTTATAGTGCCTGTAATTATATTTTGATTCAAAATTGTGAATTAAAAGAAGCAAAATTATTATTTTGTTTAAAATTTCTTGTGAAAAGCATTATAATTTGTCTTAAACCGAGACTTTTACTATCATCAGTTCAGCAGTAACGAAGTTAGACGTTTGTTTTAGATTGCTGATAAACGTGTGGCATGTTTTTTTGCGAATGTAATAAAAGTATGCGTGTAGTTGGTGAATAGGCGATTGTTAGCCGTTCGGAACGTTACTTTTGGCCAAGTGTGTATTATAATGCTTGCATATAATAAGTCAATATTTTTGCCAAGTACCTCGATAACAATATAATAGCCATTGTTTGTGTGTAATTGTGGTATGGGAGGCCATTACTTAGGGCACAGTTAAAAGCAACCCGGCAAACGGCCAGATTACCATCTTGGTCAGATCCAGATATCCATGATATACCAGACCGATAGTACAGATTTTAACATCACAGATAGTATCGCCTATTTATTGAACATAATTGAACTCTTGTTATGTACCCGTGTATAACAGGACGGAGAGTTCTCTGTGAAACGTAAACGTGCGCTCGACTGTCTTCCCTCAAAAGCTCGGGCACCGCGCATCTGTGTGAAAATCCACCGACCTCCAGGTCTCCTTCGCTTTAATTAATGGGAAAGTGGCCGAAAAAATGCTACTTCACCGCAATTATTCCTGCACAACGGTCGTTCTACTTTGTTAAAACTAAATGATTTACGAAATATTAAAAATTTACAATACATATTGATTAAATGTATTAAAAATATATTATTCTATAAATATTGGATAGGTTTAGGGAACAAAATTCATCCTAGGGAAAAAGTCAAGTTTAAATATTTTTGTATAATTTATGGAGAAAAGAAATCATTATATTTATTTTCACTTTTACACAGGGGGGCCTAATTGATTAGTTATTACAAAAAGAAGTATAAAAAATTGAGACATCAGTCTAAAGTGCTGCAAAGTAATAATAAATAATAAAATTACGTTACATAGATAGATAATTTTTTATTAATTATTTTTTTTTATATAAATGCACAAAAGTTGACCACATATTCTGAACTTCAAAATAGGCCGATTCTACCCTATTTACCTATATATCAACATGCTTTCCTTTTTAAAACAACAAGACAAAAAATAAAAAATAATCTCGACCCTCTGCAAAAGGATCAGCCCTGATCCCGCTAGAGGCCAAAGCTAAACTTCAGCCCCCAACAGGACCATCGCCAACCCCCCACAGAGGGGATATAATTTCTTAAATTCTTTTGTTCTTCCGGAGTCCACGTAGCTGTCCCGAACACCTAACGTCCCTTCAGCAGCTGCCACACTCTAAGTCCAGGTCTGAAAGAAAAACTTGTCTCCGCCCTGCCTAACAGACCACCCTCTCAGCTACTTTAATCCCGAAGGATATCTAACGGCATCCTATAGACGGTCTTATTAAACCATATTCTTTCTGCCTCTGTCGGCCCTTCCGCCGCCTTTCTTATTGCTGGGTTAGGGTGGTCTGCAGCGGTCTTATAGAACTTAGTAGCCTTCTTCTTGATGTACTCCTGGAATTCTGTCCACTGAATGTCCCTGAACAGTTGGCTGTTGCGTATAAACCAGGGAACATTCATGGCCATCCTCAACCACACGCTCTCTACTCTGGCCAGCTTCTTACATGCTTTCCAAGAGCGATACAGGCCTTTAAAAGTTGGTTACTGTTGGAGGGGGTGAGGAGGAGCTTAAAAGACAAAGTTTTAACTTTGACATCACAGATGAAATTTTAAAAGTTTTGCTTAAAAATGATCCTCTTGTTGAACTTCCATAGCTATGCACCGTTTCTAGCAAAATCAATTTTCAAGTTGCACTTAGTAAATTTTAGGAGATCCTGTAACAAATATTATAAAAATAAAAATAAATTTAGAATTTTGTGAGATCAGTTACTAAGAGTTAAAACCTTTAAAGGCTTATATATCTCTTAGGAAGTATATTAATACGTAGGTAAATTGGATCGAATTTTGAGGTCAAGAATATCTAGTTAATTTTGGGTGAGACACTCTATATAATAAGTGTCAAATATATTTTATATGCCAAGTTTTATCCATAAAAGTGTTCAAGGTGTTGTATTTTATTTGATATATTATATTTCTAAATATATTTTATTTTCAAATTTTGTTAATTTCCAAAATCCCTACACAAAAATATAACATTTAACTTTACAATCCTTTTAAATCTAAATATAAGGATGAATTTGACAATATTACAATATTAATGATTTTCTAATAATATACTTGCATTTGTCAAATTATTACTGAAATTTTAGTTTATAGTTAATACAATAGCTTAATTAATATCAGTTACAACGAATAATTATTTAAATTCAATAAATATTTAAATTATATTTTAACATGCATAGCGCAAACTATCTGCCCAAATCATCATGTATTTATTATTAACTGAAACAATAAAATATGAATAATTTATTTTATGTATATTTGACTTTGTGATAAATATTATCATAAATTTAATAAATCAAAAATATTTCTATATTAAAATAATTTAAATTATCCTTTTTAATTTCCTTGTCAAAGTAGCAATAATTAATATATTTTCATCTCTTCTAATTCGTATATAAATAATTATAATTCAGAATTTTTAGACCATGTTTTAAAAAATATATATCACATAAAATTATATCATGTTATATTAATAAAAGTGCACATCTCATAAGAATTTTGAAGAGTCAAAGTACCAATAATCAGTCTATTTTCATCTCTTCTAATTCGTGTATTATATATTTATAATTCAGAATTATCAAAAATTCTTAGACTATATTTTTAAAAATGTATATCACAAAATCATGTCATGTTGTTGTATGGTTTCAGGTTACATAAATATGAATGAATATTATGTATATTTTTACTATTTTTGCACCATTTATTACTTATAACATTTGAAGTATGATTTATACAGATAATTTTATTAATTTCATCTTATAAAATTGTATCAAATTTTCCAAAAAAGATTAGAGTATCGTAATAAATAATAACATATTAGCCACCAAAACAATATTTATTTATAGATATTTAAATATAAAATGAAATCATCATCTTAACATGTGATTTATTATTCGAATAAAATTGGTAACTGATATATAAATGTATTGATTTGTTGACTTAATGTCAGAAATGTTTTATTTAAGTTTTAATTTACGTGTAACCTAGAAATTAATTTTTACTAAGCAGAATATTTTAAGTTATTTTGTATGTGTACATTTTATATTACACACGGAACTCGAAAAACGACGCCGTAGATCAAAACGGCGACGAATCTCCGAATGCCCCACGTCCTTTTTCCGGAGCCCATAAGCCAAAATTCTTACGAAACAATCAACATGTGTCGCACTCCTGTCGTCGTCTTGTATATTACCCCGTGCGGGGCGTGGGTGTGCGCCTTTTTCTTCACATTGCGCCGTTTTAACAATATGATATATGCATGCATATACATATGTATGTGTGTTCGAACAGCGAACGCACGTCTGTATCGGATGTTGAATTGGCGGCGGCGAAGGTACGTTGAAATGTCTTTTTTTCCCAATCCGTTTGGTCGGGTCTCAAACGGTCGCCGCGGCGGCCCGCGACCATATGTCATTTTCACCGAACGGTCACGATTTTCCGAGTTGGAATGTGTCGTCCGGTACGGCGCAAAGTTCACGATTTTTCCGGGTGTTGTCAGGAAATACCGAAATAGACATTTTTAGCGGTTGCTGAATGATTTACCGCAAATCCTCGTCATGTCTTTGTTTATATTTCTTTTGGATTAATAATAAGATATTAATAATAATTACACTAGTTTATACAGTTAACTGTGACTTGTTCTATAATAAAATGTATTATTCTTTTAAATGTCACCTAAATATACGAAAATCAGTATTTTTATGGTCTTTCTAGTCAATATTTTTCTATATTGCAGGGAAAAGAACAATTTAAATATTGTATTACTAGATAACTATGGTACTCTGGTAAATGAGACTCTTTTTGGCATTCTTCTCCATATTTTCTAATATTGTGGCATAAAAAATAACTAAAGCAGTCCAATACCAACGATAAATGTTATTAATCCAACTCTAATCGTTAGTACCTCTTTAAAATGCTCAAGAAGGTTTCTTTAAAGATCCTCAAATCCATAAACTAATACAGAAAACTAATTAATTTGTACAGAAACAATAAAAAGAACGAAAACGAAGCTCTCCAGAACAATTAAGTTGATAAATACTATGCTGTGGGTCTCAATATGTCCTTAAAAATATATTTCTTACACTCTTATCTGGATCTTGCTAATAACTGACCTGTATTCACCGATATTTTTATGGTACTCTATATTTTTTTAAAAATTTCAAAGGAAAGTTTACTATTATATTATGATAGTCTGGTAAATATCAATAATAATATATTTTATGACTTTTTTCCATAATTTCTAATATTGTAGCATTAAGAATCACTGAAAACAGTGATACTTCGAAGTAAATATGTTACTATTCCAGCTCTTATCCTTAGTACCTCTGTATGTTAAAATGTTGTCAATGGATTTCTGAAATTGTCTTTCTTAAATGTTCAAGAACAACTGAATTATTTTTCTCCCAATTTAGGAGATGAAAATGAACAAGTTTACCAAAATTTAATTACCAAGGAAATGAGATTTTCTAAGTGATTATTGATAAATAGTTATAAGAAGAAATAAGAAGTATAAAAAAATCAATACTCAGATTTTCCTCAGTACAAACAGCATAAACTGATTTGAAATTGTTGGGGTAAAACATGTTTTATTTTATTTTTTGTTTGTTTCATGTAATTCTTAATGCTGGATGTGATTCTTAATATGGAAAAAGGGCGTGCAGTTACTTAACAACTATAATTATAAAGTTGTACAGTGGTACAAAATATTCATCTGTGTTTCATCCATAATGAAAATAATAGAGCATATTATCAAAAAAGTATCCCTTTTACAGACCAATATGTGACTTCATATTTCAGAATACTACTTTTTGTAGATATTTTATAAACTTCAAAAAAAAAATTACATTCTTTTATTCTTCGAAAAATCATTGAAATTCAATAAAATAATGTTATTATTGTCTCTTATTATTGATTTTGTATTAGAATTTCTGGAACAAATCAATAATTATTTTGAAAATTAATTAAAATGAAAATAAGTATATAAACAATATTTACAAAATGTTTTAAATTATTTAAATATTCAGTTAAATAATTAAATCATAAAGTTGTTCTATTTTTTTAATTTGTTCAATATTCCTCTCTTACAAAATTTGCATATAATAATTATCTGAATATTAGATCGTTTAAACAACAACAATTATTGGCAATATTTACATGCAAATTACCAACGAATAATTTAATAATTTTTTTAAGTCTATGTTTGTTTTTATTTAAACCTTGAATTATTACTCATGTGGGCTTCCACGACCTTCTTTCGCTCTCCGTTAATGTGATTTAAATAAACAAAAACACCACTTAACTTTTACTTAATGCCTTAATGGTGTGTAACGTTAATTTTCATTAGTGGGATATTATTGTGTCAAAATGTTAAATTTGTTTATTAATGATATGCGAGAAATGTAACGCTTTATTAATAACTATAATTCATATGTAAAGTAACATTTCAATTTCTCACAATCGCCGTCCAGAGGAATTCATCATCTCTATTAATGTTTTAATTTACTGTAGTCGTTATAATGACACGTAATTAAAAATACCAAAATTCGTGTACACAAAGTTATTTTGAACATCATAAATTTATTTAGTTGATCACTAAATATTTGTATTTAAAATTACAAAACGTGATACATGAACCATCTGCAGATTAATTAATATTATTTATTGACGTAAATAAACTTTAGTTACATGTAATAAAAAATAATCTAATATTAATTGCAAAAATGGCATATTTAACGTTAATAATCAATTAAAAAAAATAATTATCTGTAAAATTTGTCATTTGTTTAGCACATTTAAACAATTGTATAAATCTTTAAGTGTTATGACTATTGATATCTTAATCGCGGTTTTTAAATAGTAAGGAAATGGTAATTCATAAACTAATAACACACACTTATTTAATTAATTTGTTGTAAGATTTGAGTTTGTAACAATTTTTCATGTACGTTAAAAGTTTATGCGGTCATTAAATTATAATAAGGGATATTTAAAGACGATTACTGACAGATAAAAGAGCTTGTCATTTTGCATATGCAAATTTTACATTCGTATTAACTGATATTGAAATTTTACGATGAAACTTTAAATTATATAAGTCTTTAAGACTTTTTAGAAGATGTCTTCATTTTACTGTCCAACTGTTCATTTGGGATTAACATATATTTTGTGCAAAATTATACTTTCCTTCAGTCGTGAACACACCGAGAATTTGTAATTAAATTGGTTTGTAAATTTTACTGTTGTGCTTTCAGAAAAATATACTCATCATCCCTGTTTCAGTGGTTATCAAAAAGATCAAGAGTTTCAGAGGAAAAAAGGAATGTCTGCGTATTCCAGCGTGTCTCGCAGACGTTGTTGATCATCGTGTATTTAACATCGATTACCTGTGAAATAATTTCATTATAATATATTTCGAAACCTGCGAGATGAGACCACTAAATGGATCGAAACCGCGCTGTCAAGTGATTTGGCGCCGGTAACTTTGATCAAGGGGGCTATTGACCTCGAGGCCGTCCGTACCGACGGGTCAAAGAAAACGGTGGACCATCTGAAAAGTTTACGGGGTCTAAAACGCCCCAAACGCAATGGAAAAACGCACCCGCCTACTGTTCACGTTCAGACGAACGGAAAGCACGTCAATCCGTGACGAAAATCCCATCGGAGACGCGGGATTCCACGTTAATTGACCGCATAGAAAAAATGCATGGTACAACGGAGCCGTTATAATATTATGTTCCCGGTGTTCGTTTTGTCTGAGAGAGAAATTGGGGTTTCTTTGCATGATTTATTGACGACGTAGCGTTAAGAATTGATTTTTTTTTAAATCTTGATATGGTGTCCAAACTGGTAAATTCATTCATGCAATTACCGATGTGACTCACGTGAAACTACACATGGCCAGTGTTTTATTTTAACAGCATTGCGAAATAATGCAACGTTCGTCGAATAATTTATTGTCCTGCACAAAATGCGAAAACTTTAATCATGGGGTGGATTTGATGTGATATCGTCCAGCTGGAGGATAACAGCTCTTTTATATTCATGCATTCGTTTTATAATTTTAGTTCTTTAGACAAACAGGTGCTACTAAACGAGCTTTTTCACAGAACCGTCTTGAAATTACATTTCGGGAGGACTGTTGTATGTTTTATGTTGGTTTTAGTGGGCATCAGATTATGACATTTGGAATGAAATTAATTGGTTCGTGGGTGAACAGGGCACATTACGACATCTTACGACAGAGAAATCTTAAGTATCGAGTGGTCATCAGATAGACATGGCAGAATTTTTCTGTAACCAGTTGTAAAATTTAAATTAAATATTTCAGAAATTAATCAAAATTAATTGTTAATTGATCTGTAACCATATATTTTATTATTTAACTCATGCAGAAGTAACAAATGGGATTCTTTAACAAGTGGCAGAAATGACCGAAATTTTACGATTAAATTTTAATATTAATAATACAATAATAATAAATCTCACATGGGTTCAACAAATTATAATTTTGATCAATTTTTTAATACACCAATATTCTTTTACTTTCAGATAATTGCAAAAAAAGATAGTCAAAGAAATTTAATATTTTCTGTTTAGACTGTCAAAATTCTAATAAATCAATAATCTTGTAGGAATAAACAATTGGATTCTTTAAAATGTGCCGAAAAGGAAATGATGCAGTTCTACGATAAATTTTCATAAAAAACAATAATTATTCTTTAGTTAACATTCCATTAGTTCAAAAAATTCTAAAATAGTGGAATAAATAATAATATATTGTTTAAATTATGTATCTTGTGCAAACAAAAAATTGTATTCTTTAAAGTGTGTCAAAAGTACATGAGGAAGTTCTCCGATTAAATTTTAATAAAAAATAGTAATTATTCATTAGATAACATTCCATTAAATCAAAACATTCTAAAATAGTGGAATAAATAATAATATATTCTATTTAAATTCTTAATATTCCAATAAATCATGAATCCCGTAAAAGCAAAAAATTGGATTCTTTAAAATGTGCCAAAAAAGAGATGATGAAATCCTTTGATTTAATTTTAATAAAAGAGAATAATTATGTATTAGTTGACTTTCCATTAGTTCAAAACATTCTAATTTTGATTAATTGTTTAAGACGTCAAGCCAATAATCCTTTGTTTTAAAATAAATTGCTGTACTCGAGAATTTAGCGGACCTGAACAATTTCTGAAAATTTATTATTTGTAAATTTGTATATTGTTTAAATTATTAATATACTAATAAATTATGATCCTTGTAAAAAATGTGCCAAAAAAAGTTTAAAGAAACATTTCGATTAAATTAAAAAAAATGTTATTATTCATTAGCTAACATTCCATTAATTCAATAAATTCTAATATTAATTAATTGTTTAAGACATCAAGCCAAATAAACTGAATTTCTCGAGAATTTAGTGAACGTTGACAATTCCTAAACAATTTTGAAATGTAAACAGTAAAAAAAAAAGAATAGTCCTAAGAAATTTTAATAGTTTCTATTTAGAATGTTAATATTCTAATAAAAGTACTGTTAACTACAAATATATTTTCTGCCTATCTATATCTGCGGGAAATAAATAACGAAATTTTCTGAAATGTTAATATTAGTAATGTGTTTCATTCTACAATGTTATAAAATATTTAAGCGCATAATTGATGTTATATACATACGATTTAAGGCGTCAATGAATGGTATGCAAACAGCCCTAATGGACACCAGTAGGTTATGCCCGCGTTAATTATCTGATGGAAACAAATAACTTACGGGATTTATAAAGCATGCCACGATTGTAATCACGCCAATATTAATGACGGATAAATTGTTAATGAACATGTGTTTTAATGCGTTTTAATGATGTGTCTGTACCTTATTAAAAACTTTGTTTTAATAACAATTATACATTTTTTACATTGTATGTAATAAATTACTTGGAATTGTCCAATTATAGGTTCAGGTCACGTCATTTTTATTGTTGTTTTTTTTGTGTTAACTGTATAAAGTTGATTGACAATTTTTGGTGTATCTTGTCGGTTGTCCTGATTGATACATATCTAATACGCCAATATTTTATCGAGTGTTTATAAAAAATGATGTGGCATTAAGCTACTTAACAACATTGCTAAATCATTGCGGTTGCTTTAACATAATTCCAGTTATTCATAAAAAGACGACAACAAATTATATCATGTATATATTTGTTGATTAATTTTGGAAGTAGATTGAAGGGTTTTTACGTCAAAATAATTATTAAACTAAGAAGACATATGACCAGTCATTCAGGGAATGCTTCGTCTAAATATTTTTATGAAATATTAATTTTCAAAAAATGTTTAAAACTCCTTCCCAGTTTCTATCATTTCAGTTGTGGGTGGTTTTCACATATACTGTCTGTACCTGGTCAACCAATTAATGTCAATATGAGTGATTGATAAATGCTTAATATTTATGGCAATAAAATATTTGTTGCGTTAACTGTGAGCCATAAATTTAAGTAATAAGTACTCACTTTTTTTTTAATTTCAATTGTTATGTATCTGCAAAATAGTTTTAAATCAAGCATCTTAAACTTAAAACTCAATTATTTTAACGCAAGATATAAAGTAGTATTATTTGTCATTCGTATGGCATATGTTTTTAAATAACTAATTTATTAGACGGTAAAAAGAGAAGAGAAATTTCAGAGTCACCATTCATAATTGTATTGACATAAGTAATGTTAAATTCTAATCAGTACAGATTATTTGTAACACATCCAGGTTATTAAAAATCCAATCAGATTAACAATAAGGATTTATATCCTCGATACGCTTGCGGCAATAGGACGCTAACGAAACGGTATGCATACTTATTAAAAATAGACAAATTACCAGTCAAATTAGTCAAAAGTTGAACACAATATTCTTATAATTAATTTCAAGGGAAATGCTTATCTGAAAAATACACGATCATCAGACCTGATTAAATAATGTAATCTATCCATCATTAATATCAACATTAAACGGTTACCATTAAACCATCTTACTATTTTCGTTATAAATAATTACTACCGTCAACAACCATTTTATTGTTAATGGATTTTTATGAAACGATAGTACAATGTTCTTTTATGGTTTTTCGCTAAATTCTATGTCGTTTATCGTTTTATCTATGACAAAATAGTTTATTGTGAAACAAATTGGTGAAATAAAATCCCAAGCAACTTATCACCCGGCTTAAAATACAACATACGTGCGATACAATCTAGCTTTTACAATCGAAAGCCCTGTTCAAATAAAATTGTATTAGAATAAACTGCTTTACATACTACAGATGATAAACCCAGATAAAAATTCGATTAGATGTTTTCAAGATAAATTGTAAGTACGAGTAAATGCTGCCATTGTCAAATATGTAAATTACCCGTAGCAGCAATGAATTGCGTGAAAGAATCTCTTTTCTATCCGAAATATGTCGTAAAGAATATTGCGCGTATGATAATGAGCATCATATATTGCATGGGTCTCGGAGAACTCTGCAGAATCTTCATTTTAAATGTTTTTTCGTTGGTATTTATGTATTTAAATTATGAGGTGATACAACGGAAAATTATTTTATTCTATATTTTTCTGATTAACAGTAGTTATTTCTTGACTTTATTGCAGTAGAATTTTATGAATTAATTTAAAATAAATGCTTTTACAAGATGTAACAAGGAATTTTGGTGTTTTTAAAAAGTTATTAGCTAGGACTCAACTAGTAGTTTTGTTCTGCCGATGTCATTGTTAAATAAATATAACATAAATTATACAAATTTATCAAAAATCTGTATTTTCTATATACAATGCAAAAATATTAATTGGAAACGTAGGCATAAAATAAATATAGTAAAAAAAATAAATAAATTGCACATAAGACAAATGTATAAATTACGCAGTGTAATAAAGAAAACGCAATTAATGAATAAGACATATATTTTCAAAAAATGACTTTTAAAATATTATTTAATATATATTTATATAGAAGAAAATCTATTAATTTATCCTTAATATGTAGAAAGAAGGAAGAATTATACAAACAGCAGAATTATTAATGGATAATTGACTTTTTTTTGACTAATTAAGCGAAATTATTACATTAGTATTACAATCAGATGTAATTTAATAAAATAGCATTGACACAATGCTGATACATCGGCTTAAATTTAGCCAATGACAGGGGAACCCTAGAATTATCAAATAGTTCTATATAACACCTTAAATACAAATTTGGAAGAGGTTGGACAATCTGTGGAGTTTTCATCATCCACAAGTAACTATGCCTTATATTTTCGTTGTACGTAGAAACGGACCTGTGTAAATTACGTTTGCACAAGTTTTGTGTTCGCGGAATACACATGCACTCGAAGATGAAAACAGTATTAAGTTACCCTTTGTACAAATGAAAAAAGGCCAGATGGAGAAATTCAAGACGAAATCAAACAATTTAATGAAAAACGATATAAACCGTCTCTTTGAGGAAGTCCGCACATATATGGTAATTGGTCGTGTTTCAATTGCTGTTTTCGCAGATGTCAATTGTTTGATGCAAAATTTGCATATGTTACATCTGAAGTAAATCATTTGTATTTACAAGAAATTCTAATATCATAATATAAGCGATTAGTGGGTTTACAGTTTTTTATGTTTTGTCGTTTCCGCTACCAGCAATCATACATTTTATTATTTTAATAATCGGAATAATTGAACACAGTCGTTGCATATTCAGAATTTGCATATTACATGGTTCTTTAATAAAACGTTATAAGCTTAGGATGTTTAATTAACGACTTGCATTTATTTCTGGTGTTGTTGATTTAGCAAATCTGATAAATTTCTAATATTATTAATTATACTATTAACTAAGTCAGTGTTAAAATTGTTCAAGTTCATACAATTGAAAAATTATAAGAAACTAATTTTAATAAAATTTTGAACAAAATAACAGAAATCGTCAATTATTAATCTATTAATATTATAAATTTTAAATAATTTATAAATTAAAGCATATTACTTTTAAATATCGAAATTCGATATTTTTTAGTGTAAATATCTAGGTATAAAAACATTTCAACTATTTTTCATTTGTTCAGTATTAATTTAATTGTAAATAAATAAAAAATATATATGGTATAACTTTGACAGGGCATATCCGGACTATCGAGATGTCCAGGTTACCGGAATTACTTTAGAATTTGTTTATTTTGAATATAACTAAGGATACATAAAAAAAGTTATGCAAACGAAATGAATATCTATTATCATAAAATACATAAACATAATAATAATAAAGTAAATAATACATGTACAGTAGAGTTTTTTTGCTTTTAACTTTGTAGAATGTTAAATATTTTCATTTAATATGAACTGTTAAAGTTAATTTATAGAGTATTATAAAAATCACTGTATTTTTTTCTACAAAATGTTACATATATTTTTCTGAATTGAGCTGTACATAAATAGTGGAATATTGATTCAATCTGTGATATTTAGTTTAATATTAACACGTTGTATAATATCCCTGTTGTTTTAAAAATTTTGATCTCTCATGTTTTTTATAGGGTTCAATGAATGGTTAAATACATTTATTAAGAACATAATCCATTAACCATCTTCTCAAAGTCCCTGAACTAATTTTTAGTCCCATTTTCTCCAAGTTAACTGTAATTTTAATTAATAATAAAATTTGTGTTTTTTTTTTTGATTTTTAAACTATCGATTTCCTTTGAAGTTTGTTGAACTACTACGAAATTTTTCCGTAACTATTAATTTCTCCAATTCCTCTCTTGTTTCTCTCGACTTTGGTAAGGCTGAATGATACCTTTTATTATAGTTTCGCTTCAACCAAAGATAATTATAATAAGCAAAAGACCGCTAGTAAATAAACTATTTAAATTTACAGAGACCAACGAAAAACTAAAAAATAAAAAGTTTGTTTATATTTTGTATGTACCTACATTTTTTTTTTTGTAACTTTTTCGGAAGCCCTACATTTTCCATGAGGAGATATATTTAACTCTCTGTAAACTTAAATCACCCTCTGACTTTGAAAAACTTTAATGTTTAATATTTAATATGTTTCTTGGATTAATTTAGTTGATCATCAGTTAAAAGAATGATAATTTTTTTTTTTTTTCATTTATTCTCTTCTCATTGGAATGGAATTTTCTTCATATGTATATTAGACTCCTTTAAAGCTCTTCGTTATCTAAATCTTCTGGTTTCGTAATTACAAACTATATTAATGTTGTGTAATTTTTTTCTTATAATTTTTTCAAACTTGTTGAACATAATGATAAAAGAGAACGTTAATATAAATATGCAGTATCTTTTTGTTCAGACGGGATAATGCTTGTTTAAACTATCCTCAAAATGTCCGTATCCAGATTAACCAATATTTTTTAACATATAAAACATAAATTTATTATTTCGATTTCTTTTCTAATAGCATTGGTGCAGTCAGTTCAGAAATTTGTATTGTCGAAATAAACTTAAATAATGAATTATGTAAAATATTAAATGTTTTTTAAAATTATAAATTTGTATAATTATTAAAACCGTTAAGGATTTGAAATTTTCCCTGTATTTGTAAATTAAACTCAAGTATTTTGAGAATAAAAACCACATGTTACAATTGAAACGAAAAAAGTGAAACAAATCCAAAACTAACTAATAACTGTAAACTAACATTTTTTTCTTTTGTCTTAATATGTTTTCCGAAAAATGATCTGATGATGAAACCTCATTACCTTTTTATATAATTGACCTATTTTATCGTACAAATTTATGACTAACTTTGTAATTAAAAATAATATTTTTTTGTTTACAATGTTTATTTATTTAACATTTAAAAATATTGTATGGATTGAGAATACTAATTAATAAAGAACCACATTTCGTTGGAAATTATTTGTATCCATTAATTGATCAACGTCGAATTGCAATAAATATATGTTTAAATAAACATGCACATTTAATTAAATCTTAAAAATTTAATCATCTGGTTGCATATCGCTTTATTCGGCACATTCTGCAGGCCATAGGAATATAAATATGTAAAAAGTTATAGTGAAATTTAATGTCTAATAATTATAAATCAGTCACATCTAATAAAAAGAAACAAAAGGAGGCTCGAGACAATGGCGAATTAAAATCTGAAAAGGCTGATCCGCATTCTTGCGTACGATGGCGTTTGCCGACGACTTCGGACAGAAGAAATCGAGAGTTCAAAAGCCCCCTCGGCGTCCGATACGTAATCACAGAATAAATTTATATCCAGACATATACTTCAGCATTGATTAAATTATCCTATTTTGTTTTATTTCTTAAATGGTACTTAGAGATTTAATGTATTTTTAAAAGAACTTATTGAAAAATCAGATGCGGTCAGGCGGAATACACGAATGCGGTAATACACATGTCATTTTCAATATATTAGACGATTATGTTTTTATTTGTTTTGCTCATTCTGACAATAAAACAAAGGTTGAAAGATTTTTATATGTGCACCTCAGACATCCACAGATCGGTAACCATGTCGAATTGAAACCTTTTGTTTTTAAAAATCCTTTGTATAAATGGATGAAAATACAATTCGTTGCCACAACGTACATTTTAGAAAATTATGGAGCTTAAATGAAATCTAACACGTAATTTGTTAGATACATAAATTGTATTATTATTTATGTAAAATGTTTTGCTATTGATCCTAACAAGTTCAACGTATGATTATATCTGGTCATTACACAAATTATCTTTAATATAGCAGTGAAAAATAAAAATCCCCGGTGCCCTAAACATCACGTCGTAAAGTGCTGTTAATTTCTACAGTTAATTAATGTTCAATTAAAATTTACAAACACATTATAGTAAGCGGATCCGCACTGGGTTGAAGTTTTAATTCACAATGCCAAAAATTTTACGGCCAATTCGATTTAGTGTCAGCGACGGGTCGCGTCCATCTTTATGACGGCTGGTATAAATAAGTAAATTAGAAACATCTAGTTACTAAAGACAAATATTGTGTCTGGGTGGTCCATAATGCGATAAATAATAACGTTTTTATTATAGCAAATAAAACTCGAGATTTAAACTACTCCTACAATGTGCCACGGAGTGTATTATGTTTATGTTTTCCTTTCTATCGATCATATTTCCGTGTGATTTATTGCTTACATCGATTGAAAATGTGGGAAATAATAAATATGTTTTCGTAAAATATGCACGGTCTGTATATATTTTAATAATAACTATTGAAACATTTATACCCCATTGAATTATATTTTTATTCACTGAATAATGAATAATAAAATTAAAATACTCTAAGTTAGTTAGTTAGTTATACTAATATACTAGTTATACAAAATAATTGAAATGGCAATAGAATTACATCATTTTAATTTTACTACATTCAGCCGTGTAATAGAAATATTTTAGTAATAGAAAGAAGAAAATTATAAAGTTGTTCATGTAAATAAGTTACAAATTGAAGCCTTCGACCTTTAATATCTCTATTTTAGTTTTGAGAAATAGTGAACATAAAAATAACATTTTAACTGTTGAAACATTCTTTGACCTGTTTTTTAATTCACTTCATAATCACCAAATTTGTTATTATATATTACTCTCTAGTAAATTTAAACAGTTCGAAGTATAAAGTAATTGAAATAACAATTGAAAAATGGTAAAACATCTTTTTACTTTTATTGTGGCCATCAATATAATTCGAATAGATCAAGTATTCGAATACTTATTTTGATATTTAAATACTTAAATAGTTTTGATGAAAATAACAAATTGTTAAACGAATTTTTGCATATACAATTTCAAATATATTGAAAATTGGGGAACTTCAATTTTAAGAAATACTATTTTAATTTTAGAATTAGTGGATATAAAAATAACATTTTAACAATTCAAATGTTTATCCTTTTAAATTGTTTTTCAATTCATTCAATAATTACTAAATTAATTATTATTTATTATTTTCTACTAAATTTAACAGTTTAATTTTATATGATAGCTCAATATAAATAATTCGAAGTAAAAAATAATTGAAATAAGTATTAAAAAATAATAAAAATAATAATAATTTTTTTAATTCATTCTCAATATAAATAATAAATAATAAAGTAAAAAATGATTGAAATAACAATGAAAAAATAATTCATTTTTTAGTTTTTATTATGAGCAGGAATAGAGTTCGAATTTGAATACTTAATCGAATATTTAAATAATCGTTTTGTGTAACAAAAATATTTTAGTAAAATGTTGCTTGCTTACATTATGCGATTTCATATAAATTATAAACTACATACACTCAATTTTTAAGAAATATATATTTTAATTTTGAATAATGTACCTAAAACAACATTTTAACTAAATTGAAATGTTTATATGCCTTTGAACTATTTTTTAATTCATTCAATAATAATCAAATTCCTTAATATTTATTATTTTCTACTAAATTTAAACAGTTTAATATAAATAAGTAAAAATTAATTGAAATAATTACAAAATTTTGAATACTTTAATAGTTACGTAATATAAATATTTTAGTAAAATTTTGAAGAAAATTTCAAGTAGTTTATAAATTGAAGAACATAAGTTTTTAAAAAATTCCTATTTTTATTTTAAATTAATAGGCATAAAAACAATATTTTAGCTACTGAAATGTTTATATTTCTTTGATCTATTTAATTTTATCTCACAGTAAAAATAAAACTTTTCTTATTCTGAAGTATAAAATAATTGAAATAACAATTGAAAAAATAGTAGTATATATTTATTTTGAATAATTGAAGCATTTGTATATTTATTTGGATATTTGAATATTCGAATAGTTGTGTAATAAATATATTTTAATAAAATTTTAAATGAAATTTTACATAAAAAAATATAATAAATTGTAAATTGAAATACTCTTCTTTTAATAAACTTATTTCAACTTTGTATTAATGAAATTAAAAACAACACTTTAATTGTTTAATACAAATTAGACATTATAGTTTTAAACAACGTCTAATTTAATAATTTTTATTTGAATTACAGATAATAATAATATATAATTATTATAATATTATATTATAAAATATTGTTTATGAAACAATAATTTTCTGAATAGACAAAACAATTTTTGGTTAAATTTATAAAATTTCCAAATGTTCAGTATATTTTCTACTTTTAATATCTTCTGATACATATTAGTGAAAAAAATGCATTTTACAAAAATATATTTATTATTTTTGCCACAAAATATATGCATTAATAAGAAACAGGTACCACAAACTTTAAGGGGATGTAGTTTAGTTTAAAATAAGACGAAAAAAATTAATTAATTTGGATTTGCCACTAAACAGTTGCAGAGATAATCAAATTGTCTTCATATTTTATCTTCTTCATCCTTTTAAAGTTTCAGATTCCTTCTTTTGTACAATTTTTTAGTTCTTAAACGTCTAATAGGTTATAAATAATATATTATGATTTGATTAAATTTGATTAATTTGATGTAGAATTTTATAAAAATGTTGATTTAAATAGATTTAAATTAAAAAAGAATATTTAATTTAAAACTTAAAAGAACCAATAAAAGATTTAATTTAAATTAATTAATAATATTTTTAAATTTTCAATATGAAACATATTTCTTTAATTGTAGGAAACGACAATGTGTATAAATCACAATTTAAAAAATGTTATTTTAGTTTTACTGTAAAATTATAAAACAAATTATAAAAATGTATGGTAATTTTCTAATTTTATTTTTTTATTTTTAAATATAAAACTCTAATTTTGTTACATGTTCTTGTTAAGAATATTTTATGGACTATTATAAAAAACAATTTCAAAGAATATTAAAAAAACATAATATATTAATATTTTTTTATACAAATATTACTGGAAAACTACATTCGAGTAAATAAATCTTAATCAATTCTGGTTTTTGAATGAAATAAGAGGCGATGACAATCCTACCTGTGCAAGCTTAATAAAACAAAAATCGTGCAAGGTAGCTGCGGATACTTTCATGGATGGATGCTTCCAGGTGCATGTTTCATTAAGTAAATAAAGCTGTGACGGGCGAGCCTGCCATATATGACACGTGCCAATACTCCATCCACAGGAAATCGTTTTTCAGGACGCGACAATTGCAAATCGCGTATCATCCTCGTCGCCGGCCAAATACAGTGAATTCCGAAATTAATGACGCGGATGATGTATGTATCAATCTGTTCCTTTTACTGTGGAAATTATATTTGAATTTCGAATACTTAATTTATTGTATTATATTTACTACATTATCATAAAATGTATTTTGATTAATTTATATAATAAATATTTATAAACAGACCTGAGAATCATAACAACTATGTTTGTGTAATGTTTATGAAATTTCAGCTTGTTTACTGAATTGATGCTGAAATTAATTAAAGGACAAAAATAAATTGATGGTACAAGAAACGTCGATACAAGAGAACCGATAATCTTAACTTTCCCACCGAATTACTGCGGCTTTTAATTTTATAACAAATAAAAAACTTGATTTAAATTCCTGTATGTTTATAAGTTCACTTATTAAGATTCTAAATGTTTTTCGTAAAATCTCCGTTACACTGCAAAGTCACACTGCCGTTCCGGACCGTCATTCCCAATCCGGACCGTGAATTTTTGCACGTGTGTACTCATTTATTTTTTCGCAAAAAAAAGTCTCTCGATTGCAGTTTATCATTTCGGCGACATCATGTGGCTACGGACAGTCATAATTGGGATATTCCCAAACCATATTAAATCGATTGTTTTCGTGCCGCATTCTTGGGTTCACCATTAAAAATTGCATGGACCACATGGTTACAAACCAATTTTCGTGTAATAATAACATTATTATAAGCAGGTCATTTTTCAATTGTAATTTCGCTGATGGATACGAATTTATTTACGGTACGTGTAAATTGATTAATTTCGTATTGAAGGTGGGAAGTTATAATGAAAGTGTGAACGATAATAATTGTTTAGTAATTCTACGCTTACTTTTCAAACAAAATTTACCGTGATTTATATGATTCATTAGAGGTTTTTCTAACATATCATATCAATAGATAATAATATTCTGTATTTAGTGACACTAACATTTTATTGATGTTCTACTTGAAATAAGAAAGATCTAAAGAGAATAAAATTTTACCTTAAATGGATCTATAAGTTTTAAATAAGGAAGTTATTGACATTTAATGTGGAAAACAATTAAAGGGAAGTACCAAAACCATTGTTTAATATTTTGGAGTATTGTTAATAACTCTTGATAGGGTACTCTATTGTTAAGAATTAACTAAACTAAGATAGTAAAACTATTTAAAATGCTAGGTCTAGAATTTTTGATGTAAAAGTACAATAATATATATAGGGTGCTATCCGATAATAGTAACTAAAATTTCAGATTGTCCCTTTTAATTTTCTATCTAATTTAAGGTGTATTTAATAACAAAGAGGTATTAATGTTTTAAGATTGAAAAAGGTAAAACTGTTTATAAGTTTTGATTCAACATAAGTTAAACATAAAAAGTTTTCTTTGATCTATTTTCTATATTTATGTTTTTTATCTTTTATGTTTTTATGTTTATCTCGTATATCAGTCGTTAGAGAATCTATTTTTTAAAATCAAATTTTATTTTAATTTATTTCCATTCCAAAATTTTTTCAAAACAATATTAGCTAAATTATCACTTAAAGGCTGAGCCTGAACTCAAAAATCAATGAAATAGATTTCTCTAAGAGATACCTTTCAAAAATTTTAGTATTAAACATTCGAATTATCAAAAGATATTGACTGTAAATCAGTATTAATTACTAAACAAGTAAAATATCGTTAAGTTTATAATCTATTTAAATAATTGTAGATTTTAAAGATTTTTGTTATTAATATTCAGTGCTGGGCAAAAGTATGGAATAAATTTTTATTGAATAGAAATTACACTGCACTGCAACATTATGTAATACTGTAAATTAAATAAGTATGTTACTTTTCTTATATTATTATTTAAAAATAAATTAAGGATGCAGTTTTAAGGAAAATCTATAAATATTTATTGAAAAAGAAATACAATATTATCAGAGAAATAATTAAATATAACAAAATTTTAATATTTTTCAAGTTTACACTAATATGGAGTATTATATATACCAGGGGGGTTAATAACCTTTTGACCTCATATTTAAAATTAATTTTCTTATGACATCCTGATCATAGCCCTCCCAAATGTCTATGATCTTTTCCTTTAGTTGGTTTAAAGTGTTTGGTGGTGGTTGAAAGCTCTTATTTGTCTTCCCATATGGTCCCATAGATATACAATGGGATTTAAGCTCGGACTTTTAGCTGGCCAGTTCATCAGCGGAATATTTACTTTCGCAGTGTAAGTAAGCAAAGGGTTCAATATGAGGTTCCTCTTATACCTATCAGCAGTTGAGCTTCCACCAGTAATGACAACCAGTTCTGTATGTGCCTGCAAACTAGTGCCTCCCCAAACCATTACTGATCTTCCATCAAAAGTAAAACTTTCAACTATATTACATTGAGTGTAACGTTCTCCTTGTCGTCTATATACTCTTCTACAACGAACATCGCTATTTAAAGAAAACCTGGACCCATCACTAAACAATACATGACTAGATCACTACGATGCAGTCAATAAGGGACCTGTTACAGGTACGGTTACAGGTACGGGGTTATATTGTCCTTTAGTTTTCTCCTTATGCTTATTTTTACATTATAGTCAATGAAAACTGTGGCTGCAGTGAAGTACTAGTTACAAACCTTTGTCTAAGAGTTTGGATTCTTAAATATTAGTCTTATGGTGAAGTTATTCTTTTTCGGTCCTGTCCAGGTCCCCTTTCATTGGTACCCGTTTCACTTTTGAAATCGCCGATTGTGTCACATTTAGTCTATTTGATTCTCATTTTGACTTTTTCCTTCTTCGACCAACGGCCATCGTACAATTTTCTTTTGAATTGCGATTATTTGCTCTGTTGTTTATTTTCAAGATTTTAAAAAATTATAGTAAACCGTAAAATATTCTTTCAAATGCAAAACTGTAAATTGTTTTAAAATTACTGGAAATGTCGATGTTTAGTTTTTTCTGTTTTACGGACAAAAATAAATATTTTGATGAAAATTTTATTAAATCATATGGCTAAAGTGTCAAAGCTAATAATTGCGGCGCAGTTGTTTTACCACCTTTTCTAAACATCAATTTTCTTACGATATCTTAGTTTTCAATAATTCACAATTTCTTAAAAATATTTTTAAGAAATTGTGAATTATTTTTGACCACCTCTGTACATATAGATAATCAATATTTGCTATTTCAGGTAGTTTTAATCCTGTAAAGTTCAATAGTTTTTCAATAATTTGCTTAGCATATAAGCCTGTATGAAACAAATCACAACTTGTTTTTAATGACTATCAGGAAACGAAATATGTTAAGTGTACGACGTCCAATTAACCGAGTTTCCTATCTATGAAAATTGAGACAGCAAATGTGAGAACGGCTATAATTTATATTTGAAATATGAAATGTCGGATATCTTTACGTCCAATTTTTATCCACTCGAATTATAATTCTTCTGTAAAATTGAAGCATATTAAAAAGCGTTGCGTCTCCAATCAACTTATTTATAGAATATAATAAATTGTCATTAATGATTCAATCTAAATGCCCAATTATTTAATTTCGCGTTGAAAGACTTTTAACAATCGTGGCGCAAAAAGCGACATCCGTTGAGGTGTTTACTCAAAGGATAATTGTGTTAATATATCAATTTGTTTTTGTAAATATACATGAAGTAATGAGGTGAAAAAGTAATATAGGACTTCGCAAAGGATTTATGTTTGGTATTCCAGCGCTAATTGGGGAGTTATTGCAGATGATTCGTTAAACGATGTAAAAACGCATTAGGATCAAAGAATCCGCAAATATTTTTGTTAACAAAAATGTCTGCAAATAGTTTTAATATCGATAATCGATTTTAACATTGTTTCCACCGTAATATACAATTAATTATTCGTTCTTGAATCGACGTCGACGAGACATTAATTTGAACTTTAAAGAATGCAATTTATTAGTTGCGCCTATTTTTTTAATTACAACTTTAACAACCAGGGATTGTGTAAACCGTTCAAAGGCCTAACTAACCCAGTTCTACAACTCAATAGATTTATATTAGCTAAACATAAAAAGAAACAAAGGTGTTTGTCCACCGTATTTGATTTGTGTTAAATTACTGAACGTTAGTCGTGGAACAACCGGTCAGTGTTGACAGAGTTTGATCGGTTGTCACTGAAAATTATTTGAATACACAAATAAATTCAGATAGTTCCCAATGAACAAAACAGAACAATGAGCAAAGTAAATAACAATTAATTCATGTAATTAGTAGTCTCAGCTCGGCATCGGGTTTAGATTTACGCGTGTGCCGACATGAGATCCAATACCAAATTTGACAAAGACGGGTTCCACAATTCGCAGACAGCGTGGCTTTGCTTGCCTATTATAGTGTTATTGCGCGAGCTGTGAGCAGCCAACTCCAAATGGGGAGAGCGCGCAGAAAAACCACGTTATATCATGGAAATTTCACTCGATGCTTCTTAGATTCGTCCTTATTTTTTTGCCGCCCCGATAGCCAACGACATCTTCCATCTACATCGGTACTGGACTCGCATTCCTTCAGCTAATCCAATGCACTCCTGTACATTTCCGACCGCTAAAAATAGATCCACTTCTGCTCTTTATTACATTTCTTATTGCCCAAGCTGCGCACTCTTCTTTTATATGGAATTCAATTATATTCTACTCTTAAATAAGTGCGGTTTATGACAACCGACGGCCACGTTTGAGTTATTGCATTCTTTGATTTAGCCACATGATGCTTTACCATCGATGGGCAAACATTTTGGACAATCGATCGTCCAAGTGGTTATTTAAAGGAACAACGATCATAAGGTGCCCTTCGTTAGTAATAATCTCACTAAGCTAAGAGTTAATCACGGTGTCGCACAATAGAATATTAAAATAAATAATAGTTCTTCCTTCGTTGAAAACTATATGTCTTTCCTGGACATAAACTTATACATTGTAAATTGTTTGAACCGAAGAAAACTGCAATTACTATATTGAATTTTTAAAGACAAATAATACTTATTCACACACATAAAACCTGATGATGACAAGTTTTAAACTAAAATATCATTACCTACATAAATTCTCACGTCTAAATTAACCGTAAAACAGTTTATTTTGATAGCAGTTATTAGCCTTTAGTTTCTAATGGTACATATGTAGTTAATTGAAAACGTTATTACCGCCAGTGGTTGTTTATACATTATTTTTAAACCTCGCATACGATGAAATGTCTTCTGGAAACTTTTTACTTTCAATTGCCTGGTTTTTCATTCAATAATTTGGCTCAATTTCTGCGTAACGATAAAAGTTTATCCTGATCGATTATTGGAATTAGATGGAGTAACGTAAAATGAAAACAATCAGGTTTTTTCTTGGGTTCATTAAGTAATTATTCAGTTAAATAAACGACTGGTGACTACTTTTAAACGACCACTCTTACGACTGTATAATAGAAGAGGAATTCATTATGCTATTTTCCAATATGAGAATTTTCAAAAATAAGTGCCATCTTATTTCATACTGGCTCTAACATGGGTGGACAAAATTCGGGAGCAATTGTATCACGTCCAAAATCTAAATAACATTTTTTTCTAATGTTTCTCCTGAATAAAATACAGTTCCACAATAATATTCTTAATCCATTATAAGTGAAATATCTCAAAAATGGCTGTGTTAATGAAAATCAATCATGAGTACTTTTTTCTTCTAAATTGCATAAAATATATAAAAAGCTTAATAGATTTAAAAAATTTTCAGTGGCGTAGAAAATAGGACAAGAAAAAGAGTAACCCCCAGAATCTACACTATGGATAAAGTTTATTACATTGAATTGTAGTAAAGTATCTTGGGATAATGCATACCAAATTTTAACGCCATTTGACCAAAGGTTACGTAAATATGAGAAAGAAACAATTTTTGAAATTCAAATTTGGGAGGCTGTAATTTCTTCATGAGAAACTAGAACATAAATTCTAACTACCATTATAAGTGAAATATCTCAAAAATGGTTGTGTTAATGAAAATCAATCATGAACACTTTTTTTTAAAATTGCATACAATATATAAAAAGCTTAATAGTTTTAAAAAAAAAAAATCAGTGGCGTAGAAAATAGGGCAAGAAAAATAGTAACCCCCAAAATCTACACTATGGATAAAGTATATTACATTGAATTGTAGTAAAGTATTTTGGGATATCGCATACCAAATTTTAACGAGATTTGACGAAAGGTTACGTAAATATGAGAAAGAAACAATTTTTGAAATTCAAATTTGAGGGGCTGTAATTTCCTCATGAGAAACTAGAACATAAATTCTAACTGCTTCCAAATTTTGATAACCTATTTAAGAAACACCTTGTATATTAAAGTCGACTGCATTTTTTATGAGGAATATTCCGTTAAACACATTTATTTTCTTATTTGCGCAAGTAATGGGCCCGCGTATAAATTTCATCAAATTAAACCGGCGGTTATTATCACCGAACGACACCCGCTTTTCAAGACTTGAATACAGAATGCCTGTATATTGAACACATTGTTCATTTGCAAAGTTAATGATAATTACATTGAAACCCGCTCTTAACATCTGATTAAATTGGATGAAAAATACAAAACTACAGATTATTTTTTGGTTTTGTACCCGAACTGCGATGAGATAAATTAATGATCAACAATATATTAAAATTATGCGGTAACGAATCTACCGATACGAAATTAGCAATGTTCGGTGCGGAGAATGCATTTTTAAATTGAAGCCTGTCGGTGTTTAGGTCATGATCGATTCAGTGGCTACCAATGGGGAATATTGACCGTTGCATCGATGCTCCCAATTTCACATGACCTAGCACCTCATTTCAACGATGGTTAATTATCAATTTAATAAAATACTTTCTTCGTCCTTTCAGGATGACAACATGTCCGGCGGTGAATCAAGCGGCGACAGTAGCGACGGCGAAATGGCAGAAGGTGAAAACATCCCCGAAATGCTCCAGCCACCCGATCCCCCCGTTTACCCGCCAAAACCGACACCCACACCTCCGTCGACCAGCACCTCGCAACAACAAAAATTGCCAACATCATCGAAGCCATCAACATCCACAGCCAGTAAATCGGAATCCAGCACCACCCCGTCTATACTATCGCCTTTGATGTATCAGACTCCGCAAGGTATGATGTATGCGACACCGTCAAATGGTGGAGTCATCCTGAGTTTGGCTCAGGGTGACGCCAGCTCGGTGCATCCGCAGTTCATCACCATCCCTTTGTCGATGGTTGCGGCCAACGGACAAGGGGAGTTGGACTTGTCCAAAAGGAAGTGACCCAAGGTAGTACTTATGGTTGTACAGTAATATCCTCTATTGATGTACAAAGATTTATTATGTTGGTGCAATATACATAAGAAATCGTCTAATTGAACATATAGAACGCTTATGCCAATATGTTTTATATAAATTGGTTACCTTTCCTATTCAAAACAAGTGTACTCGTCATCAACATTATGGTCCTTTCAGTTTGGTCCTAATTTGTGAGGTACTTTATTAACCTGATCAAATTTCACCAACCATTTAAATGGTATAAAAAGTGTTATTGATAATTTCATATTACTAATTGTGATTGAAAAAAATTATTTATATACTAAATTTGCATTGCGAACAAATAATATTACAGAGTGTTGTTCCTTTTTAAAACTATCAAGTCAACAAGTAATTTTCCTATTTATGTTTTTGCGTAGTAGTAATATAATTGAATCATAAAAATTCACCGAGACATTTCGGTATTGGATCTGATACAAATTATTAATTGGCAACGGTAGTGTCTGTGTACGCGGCACATATCTATTAACCGGAAAAGGAAACAAATATGTGACGCGTGAGGACGGAAGGGCGAAACGTGTCCGTCTGCTCCCTTGTCGTTTCCGTTTGGTGTCACACAGAACGGTATATTTAATAATTATAATCGAGGACAAGTTGAATTAAAAATTGATGCTTTAAACGCAATTTTTTTTAGTTTTCTACTTAATTGTGCAGTTACGTACAAATTGTATATTTAAATTATTTTTTTGATGATCTTAAATAGTTTTGAAGAGGAACATTATATTTAAACGTGCTTAGCAATAAATTTTGTATCATGTAATCGACAATAATTGATAATTATTGCCAAAATTATATTGTACTTAATTATATTATTATTATAGAATAGAATCGTTTGATATTATATTGTACAGTACTCCAAAATGAAGTCATTTAAATTCACCTTTTATTCACACACATTCACTGTTTGTACGTAGTTTATTAACCAAGAGACTATTTTTATTAAAATATTGGAGTATTGGACTTCTTTAGACTGAGTTATATCCTCAAAAACCCGTTTTAATGTTTGATTGCGGTGCTATCCATCAAATGTAGAAACATTTTTGACTCTCTCTTTGCTTGTGTTATATATGCTAGTCATTTTGCTAGTACGTTACCTTTATTTATTGCTGTTATTTTTATTATTTAATAGGCATAACAACTTTAGATTTATTGGTACTTTTAAACATTTCATCAAACGTCTTGCCACTTTGAGGGTTATCCCTTACTACATAGTGTTGTGTACACATTCCAAGATTGACATAATTATCTCATTTTCTGGTTGCAACGGCATTGCATTTGTTGCGATATTGTCACATCATGTTCATTCAAATCATTTCGTAAATTTAACTTATTTATAAATGTTTAAAAACACTAATAAATTACATTACATGTATATTCCTATTGCCTTTTAATTAAATGACATTTTATGTATTATTTTAAAAACTATTCCAACAGAGAAATGTTTTTTTAATAATAGGGGTTATTCAATGCTTTTATTAGAAAATAAAATTAAAAGGCAAAAGCATATTTACTTAAAGATTTGCAAAATTTAATTTCTAAAATTATTAGAAATTGTTTATTTATTTGTAATAAACTAACATAGGTATATCAAATTTGATAATAAATGTGCCTTTATAAACTTTGTTAGTGACATATCTTTTTGATATATAAATTTAATTATTAAAAGATATATAAAATTTAGAAGTATTTTTATTTTTTAAATTTATTAATATATAGTTGTTTACAGATTTTAATGACAGGTAAGTATAAGTCGGAATTAAAACTATGTTTATATACAATAGTGGACATAATTACAGCAACTTATCAAATATATTAAAAATAAGCTATTCTACTTGAATTAGATGTTTATTGTTGTTTCTGTTATTGTTGTGACTACTATGCAGTGGTTTTTTACATATTATAATTATTTAATTATAAGTGGAAGTGTAACTCTAAAAAGTTAAATATAATTTACCGCGTTACCAAAACCAAGAGAAACAAGAAGAGATGACCAAAAATTTAGGGCTAAATAAGGCAATTATTTCGAGAACTGTGAGAAGATGGTTAGTGAAAATCCAATTTTGACTTGGTTAGGATCACTTTCATTGGACCACAGACAAGTAGTTTATAGTGACAGATTTAAATTTAAATTGTATAAAATATGATGATTCTGCTTATATTAAATATCCTACAGAGACAATACTACAAAAAAAGTTTGTTAATCCTACAATGAAATATGGCATTTCAATTCAACATAAAAATATAATAAATTTAAATGGATTCATCCCAGCAAATCAAGAAGCTTAAAGGAGTATAAACGTGTCGTATTTTCGGGAAATAGTCGAATATATGCCTTGAAGAGAGACCAAAATTATGAATCGAAAAAGATATTTCACAAAGAGTTAATGTTAAATTAAATAATACATAATCTCTTTTATGTCCAGCGAAAGTTAGAAAAATATATGTAACATTTTATATATTAAGAATACAATAGTTTATATAATACTGCATAAAACAACAATAGTAAATTAATATTATTTAATATTTATAAAACACATTAAATAAAAGAGATGTCTAAAATATTTAATACTTTTAAAAGTTTCTATAATAATGACCACAACTGTCTATATAGGTAAGTAGACTTTTAAAACTACTACTCTTGTGTAGGGAGAAGTTTTCTTTCTAATAATAAAGCCCAAAATGCACAGTAGAATATATATTTAGAAAAATGTGGTTAAAAAATTATATCTGAAATGGATCTTAGCCGTATTTGTATAATATTATTAATTTTTAAAGATATAATTTGCCAAATTATATATTCGCATGCTAGTACTTATTGTTAATAATAAATTTTAATTAATTACTAAAACAAGTTAATTTCCTCTTTATAAAAATTGCATTCCCATATTGCCATGTTATAATTTTAATTTTATTATTAAATTGCTTAATTTCTATATACCAAAAAGTGAAATATGAATGTTTTTCGTCCGCAGCCAACTTCAGACAACCAAATTGGTAAGTAATATTATTAATTAATGGAATATAATAACCGCTCATTACGACGCCACATTTGCTTGTAATGACAGTGGCTCTTAAACAAATTCTGTATAAAATTAACTTTTTTAATCATCTGTCAATAATTTATACACAGAAGACGTATTATGCTGATCATGCAATATGTTTAATGACCCAAAATAATTATCGGGTTTAGGCGGAAGCAACAATCTTTTTTAAAGTGCATTCATTATGTAATCAATAAGAGGTCTTCGATTTCTTTTAACCCCTCGGCAAAGCTCCGAATAGCATTATTTAAAATTTTCTCCTCAAACATCCAGCATTTTATTGCCATCAGATTTTCTTGGTGGATAGTTTGAATAAATACTGGTATAACTAATGAAGCGGTTTCTTCCGAGAAAAGTAAAAAACTCGCCATTGTGTATTTTTAACTAATGAATTTGAAGAATCCATTACTATATTTAGTAGCTTGAGCGTCATTTTAAACGCACACACTTCCTGCATAACATTTCTTCGATCCTCTGGGATCAAATTTTCTTTTTACCGTCGATGCGTGCGTTGGTTTATTGTTTATACGGGGTGGTCGATCTACAGATACTTAATGTTTCGATTACTGTTAATTTATGGACGTACAAACTTCAATACAATTCTGAAAATTATTGATTGGATTAATTACAACACATGTTTTTATGACCGTTCATTAGTAACGTCATCCATTTGTGTTAATATTTTGAATTACATTAACGCCGAATATAATAGGATACAAATTATTCGATGTCAGTCAGAAATGTATTTTGATTGCATTTTAATGTCGATAATGTGTTATCATTCAATTAATCAACAGGATATTCGACAAATTAATAATCATATTTTTATGATCAGTTGCAACACTTGAATGTTACTTTTTTATGGGTGTTATATATCAATGATTGATGGCTGTCCGTGTTTAGACACAATATTCCTCTGAAAAAATCTGAACGAAAACAAAAAATTTAACATTACAAAATTTGTGAGTTTTAAAGAATGATTATAATGGTTTCTTTAAAAAATACTGTGAAAAAGGGATAAAATATAGAAGAAACATCAAAGAAAACTGCCACTTTATCAACTCAGTTTATGTATCTTCGATCCTAAACTGAAAATTATGGATTGAATTAATTTCAAAACATGTTTTTTCCACCATTTTGATTAGTAATTGTATTAATATTTAATGTACATTAGGGTACAAATTATGTTTTGGTCAGAATATATTTTGATTGATTTCATCATTCGTTTAATCCAGAGTAGGCTCGAGAAATTAATAATCATATTTTTATGATTGCTTACGACACATCAATGTAACTTTTTTTAGATGTTCTATGTCTATAACGATAAATTTAGGTTGAGGCAGGACCCTGCATGTGTTCAGTTTTTTTTTATAAGCAAAATGATTGTGGCTACATATGAGCACATCAATACATATTTTTTATAAACAACAATGGCATTATCTGCATTCACAAAAACAATTATGGCAATTAACAAAAAGAAAATACGTTACAACAAAAGAAGCCAACGTCAAAACTATGCGAGTATCAAAAGAACTTCGACTATGTTCTATTATAATAATAAAATAATAGTAATTAGTTTTGAATCTTGGTTATTTATGACTTAACAAAATTGTATCTATGTGAGTTGTCATTTGCATCGAAGTATTTTCTTTCTTATGTGTGTAGCGAAGCTGAATATCGTATTGGTGTTAATGAGCATCTATAATTAACATATTTCAAAAGTTATTGCGTGTGAAGAAATTCACTTAATTCACACTAATATTTTAAATATCATAGATTTAATTAATTGTTTTTATGATTTATAGAGAACCCTCACTGATCAAAATTAAAATAGTACACATTTTTTAAATAGCTCGATATATAAAAAAAGAAAATATGAAACAATTTGTAGTTTATTTTGTGAAATTAATTTACTGTAATGAGAAAAAAAGTTTTTAATATATATTCTTGACTTCAAAATAGGCCGATTCGACCCAATTTACCTATATATCAATATACCTCCTAAGAGATACAGGATTTCAAAAGTTGATTATGTAGTTATCATGATATGGTATATCTTAGAAACCAACAAAGGTAGAATAATGCAATTTTGTAGAAAATAGGTTTTAAATCATTTTAACACTTTATTACAGGGATGTTGGAGGGAGTGAGGAGGAGCTTAAAAATTTCCTAACTTTTTACTATGTAATTTAATTTAAACTTGGTATCACAATATAAAAATTTAAAGGATTTTTCTAAAAATGGTTCTATTGTTGAATTTCGATAACATCCAGTTTTACCTTACAAATTCTCGAATATTTAATTCAAACACCCTGTATTTAAATACTAAAAAATTAAAATTGATTTAGAATTTCTAAATTCGATATAGAATTATTGGAGGGATTTTATAAAAAATAAGAATGACAAATTCATAAAACTAAAAATTTGTCGATTTTAATGTTTAATATACATCACTTTATTTTGGGAGATACAATAAGGAGATTACATTACTATGTCTTAAATTCACCTTTAATGAGTAAATTAATAAGTCAGTGATTTCAGCTCCCTAGCTACATTTTCTACAGTTTTTAGGGACACTTTTATTGGTATATATTTTGGATAATTGACAAGTCATATCTTTAATTCTCTATAATAAACATCACAACACTCACAAAAAAATTAAACCAATTATATGTATGACAAAAAAGCATGTCCTTTCCTATATAATTTTTTAACTGATACCAGTTTACTCTTAAATATATCAATAAATCATTAATTACAAACAATGACTGCTGCTTATTTATAAGAACATGTGGTTTTACTCTAGTTCTCTTTATATGGTGCGAGTGATATTTGATCGAGCCATTCGGTTCCCGATAATCAGTCTCTACATCATCATTTCTAAACATTGATTACATGGGACATTGGTGGTCCAAAGTTCTGCGCCAACTGTATCACTTATAATAACGTCCAGATTTTAATCGAGTCAAGTTCATAATAAGCAAAATAATAATGACGGGGACGCGTAAAACGGAAGTACGTATGTATGTTTTATTTGCAATTCATTCTAGGTATAATAATTGTGTCATGTGTTTATTGAAGGAAATTTTCAGTCGGGCTGCGTAGCGATGATTAGCAAATCCGTGTCTATAGCACAGCCGGTACCTTTAACGCATTTTAAATACCTTTAAAAACAACTTAATATTCCTTTCCCGATACCATTTACGAATGATTCATTAGTTATTGTTATTAAATTTCTTATGTGGTCGGACGCGTTAATTGATTTTATTATTTATAAACATTAAATTTTATTATAGTTTGTCACACTTCTCACTTAAGTGTCATTATTGACCACCTATTGGAAATCAATAAATTTTAACCTCTTTAAAAAATTAATGTTCATCTGTGGTGAATTAAATTTGATCAGCTCGATAATAAAATATATTATTTATTAACCGTATCCATAAATTGTGAGTCACTGAACACTAATCGTATTCAGACATTTGATCGTAAGACGTAGATCTATGTTACAAGTATTTATGCCAAACACACAAATATATTCAAAACTGTATATGAACACTTTTAGTGCAAACTTGCCAAGAAACATTTGTCAATCGTGGCTATGCTACTAATACTATTTATTGATTTTCAACTAATTTCCCGGTTATTTAAAAACCAATGAATTAACTAATTTGTTTGTAACGGCATTGTTTAAATTGGGTAATTTTGACACGCTTGTATTAATGTCCAGGTATTCATATTCATAGTTTTGTGCCGTGCCAGTTTCCCCGCATATTGTATGAGCACATTTTATTCATAAATACATTTTGGCGCCAGTAATGCAAAGCCAAAAATAATACTATTACATGATGCAACCGATATATACGGTAGTATTTTATTGTTAACACAAACAGCATTGGACTTTTTAATGTGACCTATTTTTAGTTTATAGTACATTAAAATCTAATCTGAAATTTCCAAATAAAATTTATTCTATTTATACCATAATTTAATCAAACTTTACGGTTAATCGACACAATTATAATGTTTTATACATGTAAAAATTATTATGTACCTACTCAAACATTAATACATGTTTTATTTCGGTAGTAAGGTCATATTTCCTAAAATAACCTAGTGAAATATACAAACTGAAAGGAAACGTTCTTAACCGAACGGAGAGTCTAATTCCAAACATATATCTGAACACTAGACCTGCCGTTTTACTATTTTAGTCTCGCGTAAAAATAAACAACCAATCTGGAGGCGCTTTAAAACATATCTTAAAAGAATGTTGGAAAAGCACTAGTTTGGGTTAAAAATATGTTGTCAACTTCGCTCTAATTTATTACTTCATTAAAATATATTTTCTTAAATTTAATGCGGGCAAATGTTCATGGAAGATTTTTCTCGGCCAAAATTATTTAGGAAAAAATAAAACGCTAGAAAAACAATTACATAAATGTAGTACAACAAATAAAATTGTTATTATTATTTTCCAAATTAAGTCAAACATATTATTTCATATTCTCAGTTGCTTTATGAATTACTAAGTTGACAAAAAACTTAATATTAATAATAATAATAATAAATAAACATTCATCTCTAGACATCATGATTAAAAATATATTTTAACATTCATTTTTGATATTAAGAATTCTCTTAGTTTTCCACTGTTAAAAAGGGATACAAATTTTGATCCTATTTTCTAAATAAAAAAATGAGTTAAAAAAGAATATCAAAAACAATTTAATGAATGAAAAAAATTAAAAAAATAAATATACACATTTATTTTTAAGCAAAAATAATAATTTATAAAATTCACATATTTTCAGAGAATCTTCCTCATTCTATTTAATAAAAAAAAATAAAATAAAATAAAAACTTTTATTTCGAATACTTTCCTTAAAAATTTTCAATTATTGGAACATCACCAATATGTATTAGAAAATGTCATAGATATAATCTAACAAATAAAATATTGTAATTATTTTCCAAATTGAGGTAAATATAATATTTTTATTTTAATGATTGTGGTTTCTTACAATTAATTAAGTTTATTAATTTAATTTATAAGAATAATCCTACTATATTAAATTAAATTTATAAAAAAATATTGTTTTTTTATATGATTGCAACTTTCAGTTTTAAACTTTAAAAAAAAGGAAAAACTTTGCATTTTTTAAAATACAAACTGAAAATCAAGAATATATTGATTAATTTGTTAATATAGGTATTTAAATAATGGCCACGAATGCTTTAACCTTTAAATTATACTTAATATTTTGCATAAAAAACTAAATAAATACAAAATAGTTTATCAAATAAACCAGAAAAATATTCTAGAAGTTTCTATAAGTAAAAATTAAAATTAATCAAATCATCAATTTTTTTTATATTATCATAAAATCAATTTTCAGAAAACCTTCATCCTTCTAAAAATAGGTGTAATTTCAAAAATATGTATAGTTATTTTTCATAATTTTCATACTTTTAGATCCCTAATTATTATAATCCTACAGAAGGAAAAACTTTTTAGGAGCTTCATAAACTTATTCTGTTTTTTTAATTTTGAAATTGAAAAAAAAAATTAAAAAGAAAAACAAAAATACATTTAATTTGATTAACTATTTTTAATGGTCTAAAAAATAAATAAATATAAAAATCTGAAAAATAATGTTTTTTTTTGTTTTTTTAATCAAATTGTAATATTTTAAGAGACCCTTTCTTATATTAATTAATAAAAAAATAAAATCAAATTAATAATAATAATATTATATAAAAATATTGAACTTTTATGAACACACAACACAATATGAAAAATTGTGAATCATGTAACAAACTAATAAATATTGTTCATAGTAGATATGTAATCCTTGTTATTTAAATTTTTATTCTAAAAATTGATGTATTAAAAAATTACGTATATATAATACTAAATAAAATTTCTATTAATTTCTAAATTAAATGAAACATAATATTTCTATTTTTATGAATTACTAAATGTAATTATTTAAACTTTTGTTTTAATATTTTTTTTTATAATCACAACCACATTCATTGTTAAAAAAATTGTTACCTAGGTAATTTTAACAATACATATACATACACATTCGCATCATTTTCATATCTTTACATGTCTCAATTAAAAAAAAACTTTTCTTATGCTTATTTTGTATTTTATTGATCTAATTTAATTATTCTAAATATTTGGCCTAAAAAATAAATAAATAAATAAAAACAGTTTTCATAGAATTTAATAAAGTAAGATAAATTATTAATATTGTGTACTTAATAAGTTCATCAAATAAATCTCAAAAATATTATAGAAGTTTAGTTTAAAGTAAAATAAAAGTTTATCAATATTTCATATTTCTATAAAACATTAAGAAAAAATTGTGTGTTTTAATAAAATTCTAAAAGTTATGTCGCAGGATGAATTTGATGCGCTTATGCGATATGAAAAAAAAAAAACAAAGTAGACCGAGGTGAATCAAGAGAAACACGACACCTCCATCTTGCAAAACGTTATAATTGTAAGCATCCACAGATTATCTAGGCCTGGTATGCGTGAAAAACTTTACCGAGTTACACAACTGTTTTACCTTGTGTTTATTGTTTTCACATTACGTTTTTACAAAAAAGCATTTTTATGTTTGCATACCTGAAAGATTACCTCCTTGCTGGAATGCTTTAAACAACGTTTGCACAGCCCGTTATTTTTAAATCAATTAAAGATAAAATTTGAATTGATTACAATGCGTTAATTATCTATCTCATTGTTGTGCCTCTTTCCACATTTACATAGGCTTCTCGTGGCCAACAAAAATAATGCCATTGTAGAAAGGCAAACAAACTAATTGCTATTTTCATTTGCAACGGATACGAAATAATCATAGATTTTTGTTTTTATTTTAATTAAAACAATACGAGGAATAATTTAACGGGGTAGGAGCTTGACAAAACAAAATATTTGTCCATTGTCTTGTACAATCATAAATTTACTGCTGGCTAAATGACAATCAGTATAAGGTAGAGAGATGGACTAGAAAATAAAAAGCTCCTTAACAATTCAATAAGTAAACTTCGACGTTAAATTTTTACTTTAGCTATAAATTTCAGCGGACCACAATAAATTTTTATAAATATCAAGGTTTTAATAAAGATAAAGGCCTATAAGGATGCAATGAATCCACTAGCGGAGATTTTTCTTGTCTTGTTTTGTTTAGTGAATAGTAAATATACACATGTTCTTGTATGTTTTTATACGATTGTCATAATGTTGTATTAGTTTATTGTTGGATGATTTATGAATAATGCAATCTTATAATACGAGATTACGAGAAATTAATGCAATATTATTTATTTTTTAAGATACTATATGAAATACACATAATTCTAAACATAAAATAAATTTTACATGTTTTAAAATGATTAAATAATCCTATAATTGTCCAAAATTGAATAATTATATTCTTATTGTGTTATGAGAATCATTGCCTTAAAAATTAGTCGTTCTTAGATTAAATTAGGATGTTTAATATAAATTTTCATTCAATATCGAATATTTTAAATTTTTTAATATCCAGATATTCAAGTATTATTTTATATTTATTTAAAGTATTCTTAGTACACAACTGTTAAAATATCCCAGAATTCAAATTAACATTAAAAGAAGTACAAATGGCACATTAATAACTCAATACCACTAACGTACAAAGTTGTTAATGAATTGATCTAAAAACTCGATAATTCATAATAAACATTTTGACGTATCCAGCTCGTATGGCCGCCGTAGTTTTTCTGAGACGTTCATATATCATGTAAAAATAATTAATTACTGATATATGACTTGTAAGGAATATATAATGGTGGCATACCAAATTTGGTCTTAATTATTTCATTTCGTCTAATAAGTCAGTGCGAATGTCCTGTTTTTGTGGTGTCGAATAAGAAAGCTGGACTTTTTTTTCGAAACACAATGAGAAATGGCGAACCCTGTTCACCAAACCAATATAGTATCAAGTTCACATTCTTAACTGGCACCACATAAAGTACTTTATAATTTTATTAGACACTAAGTTAAGACGTGCTTGGTACTTATATTAAACATTAACTTTTTCAACGCACGTTTACTTTTTAAAAGTAAAGAATTATCTTCATGTATCTTCGGAATGGGCGTAATAATTTTACGGAAGAAAGAAAATATCTATTTTTTTTTTGATTTGGTTTATGTTATTGATCATAAATGATGTATGAAGTTAAAAGTGGTACTTTTATATCTTTCCGGTAACAAATATGATAGATATTAAGGTAACATCTTTCGTCTCCACAATAATTTTTAATTTTTTTGATGATATTCTTATAATTTGGAATTTTGTGTTCTTATACTGATTAAACACTTGTGGTGGAGACTCCCTTATGTTCCATCCAAAATTTCATCACATTGGAAACTGTGGCTCCTGTGGATCCCTGTTTCGGTTCGTCTGGTAAGCCTTACTCAGCTTTGTAGCCGTTTGCACCTGGATCATATTGGAAGTGACATGTTTCTTCACCAGTTAAAATAATGTAAAGGAAATGTTCCTCCTTTTTTGATGATATTCTTATAATTTTGAATTGAGTTAGACTACCACAGGTTCCCGGTAAAATTCCACCACATTGGAAACTCTGCTTCCTGTGGATCACTATTATGAAATTTTGACTGGAATATATGGAAGAAAATGCCCTTTCAACCGTTCCTTTAGGAAATTACAGAAAAATTTACTTGAATCATAGAACCAAATAAACATCTCTAATTTTCGAATCTCATAATCAAGTTTTTTGTGTTTCGGTTCGTCTGGTGAGCTTCACTCAGCTCTGTAGCCGTTTGCACCTGGATCATATTGGAAGTGACATATTTCTACATCAGTCACAATAATGTAAAGAAAATGTTCCTTCTTTTTTATGATATTCTTATAATTTTGAATTCTGAGTTAGACTACCACAGCTTCCAGCTAAAATTTCACCACATTGAAAATTCTGCTTTCTGTAGATCACTGTTATGAGATTTTGACTGGAATATATGGAAGAAAATACCCTTTGAACTATTCCTTTAGAAAATTACAGAAAAATTTACTTGAATCATAAAACCAAATAAACATCTCTCATTTTCGAATCTCATAATCAAGTTTTTTGTGTTTCAGTTTGTCTAGTGAGCTTCACTCAGCTCTGTAGCCGTTTACACTTGGATCATATTGGAATTGACATGTTTCGACACTAGTCACAATAACGTAAAGGAAATGTTCCTCCTTTTTCATGATATTCTTATAATTTTGAATTCTGAGGTAGACTACCACAGGTCCCAGCTAAAGTTTCATCACATTGGAAACTCTGCTTCCTGTAAATCACTGTTATGAGTTTTTGACTGGAATATATGGAAGAAAATACCCTTTGAACCGTTTCTTTAGGAAATTACAGAAAAATTTACTTGAATCATAGAACCAAATAAACATCTCCCATTTTCGAATCTCATTTTGGCGTTCGCTTGTGGATTGAACACCTAGTTATACTGTCTGCTGGAGTAAAGGATGGGTGTACGAACACGGGTGGTACACTACAGAAATGCACTTGAGTTTGATAGGTTTATTAATTACTGTGATACAAATGGAAGCTGATCCAGATGGAGGAGTACGGACGAGAGTTGACTGAGAGAGACTAAGAGAGACTAAGAGAGACTAAGAGTGATTAAGAGTGACTGAGCCGTGATTGAGACGGATGACAGACTGAGAGTGACTGGGCCGTGATTGAGACGGATGACAGACTGAGAGGTCGAGTCAGGGCGCTAAGGCTATTTAAAGGGTGTCCAGGCACTTCCACATCTGGTGGGCCTTCGTGGAACACGCACTTTCTAACGCCACACATGTGTGCCTCAAAGGACAGCACTTTCTACATCTGGCAAGTCCTCTCGGTACTCCACATCTGGCGGAGCTTCCCGGAATACAGAGTTCAAAACATCATAAAATGTAACAACGCTAAAGAACCCAGCAAAACACAATTCGAGAAATTTCCGTGGGGCCTGGGCCCTACATCATAATCAAGTTTTTTGTGTTTCAGTTCGTCTGGTAAGCTTCATTCAGCTCTGTAGCCGTTTGCACCTGGATCATATTGGAAGTGATATGTTTCTTCACCAGTCACAATAATGTAAAGGAAATGTTCCTGCTTTTTTGAAGATAATCTCATAATTTTGAATTTTAGCTAAAATTTCTCCATATTGAAAACTGCTCCCTGTGGATCACTGTTATGAGATTTTGACTGGAACATATGGAAGAAAATATCTTATTCAAAAAGATCTATGTTCTTGAGAACAGTCACTGTATAAAGGAAATTATTCACAACTGACTCCTCAAGTCAGATATTCAAATAAAACTTATTATGTAGTAATTTCTAAAAAACGACTTTAACTTATTGTCTTAGTTTGCCATGTACTTTTTGTATAACTCCATTTCTGTACGTTTCTTGATAAGAATTTCCAAGAAATGCGGAATATAATTAGAATTATACCTTAGTTAAAATATTTTAATTACCTATAAAGCACAATAAACCAAGACATTATATAATTAAGGCTATGGTTGTGAGTCCAATGCATTTTCAAAAATGTTTTACAACCGTGAGTACATTTAATTGTGTGAAGAATGTTTAATAATAAAATTTAATTACCTATAACAATTTTTATGTCCTTAACTAGACAGTCGTTTGAAATATTTTATGCGATGCCGTTTACTATACGCGGAAATTCGCCCGTTCGGGCAATCTTTATTGATTTCAAAGTTACACAGGTGTTACTCTATTGTTTATTATAGTTTCATTGAACCATTTTATTTTCTGACGAAACAGTGTCGTTTCAATGTTTTTTTACATTGCGTATTTCTTTCTGCACTGTACACTGCCTGAAACAATTTCACTCACTTGGTTTGTACACCTCTATACACTTATATGTTAAGTTTATTTTAGTGCTTATGTTGTGAAATTTTAATCGGAATATTCAAATAATATTTCTAATTGTTCTTTTTAACTTATATTACAAGAATAATCTACATAAGTTCATTTTGTAATGAAATAATGTCTTAAACATTTTGAATAACTGAACATATCAATTTGATGAACCAACCCTTGTAATAATGCCGAGAATTTGGTGTGACCTGCGAACTGAATTTCTCAAAAGAAAAAAAAAACTACTGTCCGTCAGTCGCCGTATATCAAAAGGAAGAAAACCAAAATGATAAATATGAGCTGGGTGTAATTTCGATGTTTCCAGATGTATGGGACAGCGGCGGCAGCATCGGATGGTTGCGTGCAGATATGCCGACTTCTTAAGATGCGAATAACGCGCGCTCCAGGTTAGGAAATGCCCTGCCGGAAGTTTACCATATCGGAACACTGGTCCTCGACCACCGTCATGCGTTCGAACCTCCTTGTAAACCTCCCACCTCACACCGACCGACGTCATGGATAATCATAATTAGCAATTTCTTTTATTAATATGCGTCCTCCGATATTAATGGCGACAGGTGATAAAAATTTTAACGAGGCAGTTTCGTGAGATATTGGCTTATCGGTTACGATTATCTGAATAGGTGGGGCCCGCCATTTCTGTTTGAATTTTTGGTAATTAATACACGGGAATTAATTAGCGACGGTCGCTTTGTACATCGAATTTACACAATATTAACTGTGATCTTTTAAATACATGAAATTTTCATTAAAAAGACAAGTATTTGTTGGAGGCAACATGAATAAATAGTTCCAATATTATGCGGCTTCTAAAAGCATGTGACTGGCATAAGAAATGGCGCAGCGAGTCCTCCATTTAGGGTAAGTGTCTACAATCGGTCACGTCTGCCAAAATGAAGATGTCATCGTTGCCTTAAATATGCCTAACAAAGCAAACATGGAAATGGCATTCTGCAGTCTGCACGCATCATTGAACCGCTGATGAGCATATTATTTGTTTTCCTCCGCTTTCGAATGTCTGAAAGCGCCCGATGATTTGTTGATGTCTATATCAATGTTGCCTGTCCGTATTTTTTGATTTATGCATTTTGCCGACGATGTTTTAACGTTGTCGATTCTGTAAAATATACCCAGCCCTTCGGAATTGTGTCATTTAATGTACTTTTCTTACTTTTTATTTATTGAACTAAATATTGCGTGAACAATTACACTATTTACTGAAATACGTGATTCAAATGTGTATTAACTACTTCCAGAAAACCTATAAACATAACATTTTAAATGGAACTGACAAATTAGAGTTGGTTGATTTCCTCTCATAAAAACTGCGTTCCAAATTTATCTATAAGTAGTACGATCTATTTAGGAAACTAGAATACAGAAATAAACCATTAAATAAAAGCAAAACAGTGACCGCCTACGAATAAAAGCGGTTAAAACTATTTACAAGATTCATCTAAATTTAAACTTGGTTTAATGCGTACACCAATCACTTTTTGAGACTCCACAATATTACGAATAAGCTTAACATCTTACCCATTTTAATTTTGGCAAGTGCCTGAAGGTTATTGGCATAAAAATAAAAAAGTGCTTCATATACACTCTCAGGCGTATATTTGTTTACCACTACCTAGTGGTAGTATAAACTAGGACATACACATGTATGTATGTTCCTACAAGAGTTAATTTTGGACTAGCGTCAATTAAATTTATATTAGGATGCTAATATTTCACGTTTTCCAAACGCCAAGCAAAATTAATGTTATTTGTTATAGTTGTGAGTATATCTAGTAGTACTTTTGAGTAAATCAATTTAGGTTTACCCTTCTTGTGAAGACATCTGTGACCAACCGTCCAGTTAGTAAATTGATTTTAGAATGATTTACGATCCCAAGGCTCGATTTCACCCCGATCGGTAATTAATAACAACCATCCAGGTTTAAATCATCCAACCTCAAAGATGCAGAAGAGGAAGTTTGTAGGTGGGCTTGTTCGCTGCCGGCAGGGAGCGACAAGTGTTGGCATTCCTCGGCCTGCGGGACGCAATGTAGCATCCGAGTCCCTCCTGCTAATTACCCGCGGCCGTCGCTTTCGAGACGCATACTTTTGCCAGGGAGTAGAAAGTGCGAAAACTGGTAGACGGTGATATACTGCATTTACTACGCGCATATTTGTAATAGTTCCTCGCCGGCATCTAGGACTGGTGTAATGCTAGCGGGGCCCTGTGTAGAAATAACATATTTACCGCTTCAGATATGTGTTAGTTTGATCTTTATAAATTGGACTTTTAGAACGAGGGGATGGGTCGCAGCGGTGCGTTACAGACTTTCTTCGGCTACGTGTATGTAAATGGAATGTCATGCCATGATAAAATGTTTCTTACTCCCAATTCCACTTCAATAATGTCCAATAACTGTATTATTTCCAACAGTTCCAAAGACTGACATTTTAATCTTAGATAATTTATATATGAAATATGTTTGTAAGGACTGTACAAAGATTCTGTAATCTTCGTAGATGACTCTTGATAATATCAAAATATATTGTTTTTGTAATTATCGTTTTTAATCTAAATATTAAGAATTTAAAGTTAAATTGGCAACAATTAGACATACTTTTAAATATGAAAAGAGAAAATATTCACCAAATACCTAATTGATATCCTAGAACAGAAACTCTTACTAAAATCTTATTTTAGAAATGGAGTGGGCGCAGTTTACTTTTTATTGATATTTATCGTTAATATAAATACAAAATTTAGCTTTTAAAAGTACCAGAATCATTAAAAATTATGGAAACTGATACGGGAAAATGGAATTACATAGTGTGCACGTTCGCGGTGTAATATTTGTTTATAATTAATTCTACACCTTAATGCACTTCGTACAGGAATACTAAAGGCGCAACAAAATGTGTTATAAATTGATTTTATCTAAAATATGCATTCAGAAATGTGATACTTCACGTGCAGATAATGTTATCTAAAGAATACTTCAAATAGCTCGCCCGCTTAACATCGAAAATTCAACGTGGAGTTTGCGGGCAGATAATAATATTGCAAAAGCGCCTTTAATCATTCTCATGTCCAACATCGGTGTTTAAGAGGTAAATAGATGAATCTGACATTTGTTCGGCACACCATAAAAATGGTAAAGTATGAAGAGAATTCTTCATGAGTAACTCTATACGGTGACTCCTTGGAAAAATTTGGATTGGTATAATGTAATTATTTGTGCGGTTAGCACTTGTAAAAATCCGGTGATATTTTAGTTAAATTCCAATTTGTTTTGCAACATAAATCTAACATTTCAATTTGTTATCAAACGCAGGTAATCGCTAAAAGTAATAATATGTGAGTGTATTGGAAATACTTTAAAAGGCGGAATATGATCCCACACAGTCAAGTGCATTGCTAACCTTTCCTATTTTACAATAATCATAAATATTTTATGTCTGATGACCGATAAACATCGGAATATTACAATGATATTTATATTCATGATTTTTTGTGAGACAAACAACAATTAATTCAAAATTATTACAAATTATCTGTATGGCAAATATTATATACAATAACTTCTGCTTGTAGTTTAAAATTATGTTAAAGTGTACTTTAATATCTATAAAAACAATATATAAGTAAATGTCATACTTTTATACTTGTTCAAAAAATATTATCCATTTAATATTGATATTAAAGAATCTTTATAAATATTCTCATGTAACTATATAATTAGCAAATATTAAATAGGTAATTAAATAGTTGATATATCTTTGCTAATGAATACTGAATAAACTATTACTTATTATAATGGTGCCTATGATGCATTATTTCAATACAATTTATTTTCCAATTATTGCTAATTAATAATTTTTATTTTATTATAAAATTATCCTGAAAAATATTTGTGAGAGCCTGTTGCATTCTAATTGTGTTGTCGCTGTTGTTCTTGTTAATTTTAATTACATTAATTAATTAATTTTAAATTTGGAACCAATTAAATAATATGCTTAATATTGTATACCGGAAATCTACGAAATTAAAGCGTATGTATAGAGAATTCCTAAATAAGTAACATAATTTAATTTGCATACAAAGTAAATTAAAGTAATGTATTGAAAACTTTAAACAACCGACTGAAACAAAATGTGAGAAATTGTTTGGTAATTATTTCGGTATGTAATTATTCGACAAATTTTAGTCATCCAGATTTTCAATTAAAATTATAAATGGGGCGAGATTTTTGCACGATAATTGATTGATATCTATGCCAGCATTAAATTATTCAACTTTGCAAAAAACCATTAACGTACCAGTTGTGGATATTAATAATAATTTTCCTCGGCATTTATCTTTGAAATGAAATATTTTACCGAGTATAGGTGATTATTGCGAAAAATCAAAATTAATTCGGCAATTTATTAAAAAGATAAGATGATTTTTAATATACCGGTTCGAAATTCTTTGAATGCAAAACGATGAGGTCGACTCATCAATAAAATCGATATTCGAACTAAGGTGTATGCAACACAGTTTACGTGTAGTGTTAACGTGGTCACATACATTAATTTTCATTTATGCAATACACATACTATATGCTATACATAATTTAATTACTTAAATAATATAATAAATATACATTATGCATACTTCGAAAAAATAGTATACTACAAAAATGTTATTAATTAATTAAATTTAAAATTCTTGCCATCACTTTAATATATTGCATAATTAAATATTTTATTTCAAAAAGTAACTGTCCATGAAATATGTTATTAAAATAGTTAATTAAATTTAACATTTTAACATTAACGTAACTTTATTGTATTGTAAAATTAAACATTATTTTAATACAAAAAGTAACAATCACGTATATTATTTTAATCTACTGTATCCTTCAAATCCAAAACTAAAAGTTCTAATAAAAATTTTCAAGACGTTTACAATGTTGCTTTATTATTTGTTACAATATACAATGTTTTTACAGATACTAGAGTAATTGATTAATGTATTTTCTTTATCAGTCGACTGACCACCCTCATAAATTTCATGATGCGAACAGCCTAGCGTTCCACACGAAGCAATGTTAATATTAATATTTGATAACAAGTCAATGCTCTTTAGAATACAAACATTTTCAAATCGCATTTATAGGAAAAAAATTTATAAAAAATATTATCGATTTGTATTTAATAAATTTTCAATATCATAATATATAAAAAAATAATGAAATAAATAGAATAATAAATAATTATTATTTTTTGATTAAAATTATTTACTAATTTTTGGTTTTAACAATTAATTTTCATTACAGAATTGGAGTGACTATATGACTATGTTAGTTAGTTATCTGTCGACTCCAACATTATTGTTAATAATATTAATAAGAATAATTTTAAAATATTCTTTACAAATATTACATATCGATTTCATATTTACCCCTATACATACTTGTTTTTATTCATGAAAGCTTGAGCTACATTGCACTCACAAAATGATTGTAAACAATTGGTTTGCGCAAGTCAAAGTTCCGCAGGAGTTTTTAACTCTCGACGAATTGAGCGTGCTTCAGTTTAGACTGTGATTATTACAAGTAACTAGTTCAAAAGTGATACTACCGTTTTATTGCAAAATGCGCTTAGAGTACACGAACCATTGAACAGAATTTTAAACTAGGTAAGTTTAATTTTAAAAATATTTTTTAGATTTTAGTAATAATTTTAAACATATATTTTTTTAAATTGTTAGTCAAAATTTCGGATACAAAAGCTTGTTCTTCATTACAATAGTACACTCAACAAAATATATTTTAATTAATTAATATATTAATTTAAAATAAATATTTTATATAGAGAAAAATTATATTAATAATGATCAATTTATTAAGAATGTGATTAATTAGAAATTAAATAAATTATTTTATCACCATGATTGTTTCTTGATCTATGAGATTTTAAACTGAATATTGAGTGATCATCATCTTCCAGACTTTAATTTCATTAGAACACATATATTTAGTATTATATTTATTAAAAAGTATATATTTAAATAATATTATGTTTAGATACAAATTTTAAATAGTTATAAAAATATTATTGTAGATAAGTTGATGAAAAATTGTGTATGTAATTTCTTTGACAGGTAATGATAACTTTTGTTATTCCGTTATAATAACAAATACATATACATGTAGGCTATTAATTAGAATAATTAATGTACTTTCTACACATTACTATCTTTTCGTTTGTTGTGATCGTGAAATATCAAATCGATTGACATTTGTGTACATTCGTACACATGTGAAAATATATACATGTTATACTTTATTCTAACTAACCATAAAATAATCAATATTGTAAATACTTACATAGATATTATTAAAAAAGTGTATTATTATTTTGTTAGTATTTAGTATTACATTCTTATTAAATTAGTGTTTTATTTATTGACAGTTTGCTCTAATCACATGGCATTAAATTATGGCGAATGCGAGGTATTGTAAAACACATTAAAATCAAATTAACTTGTTGGAGTTATTTACACAATTTTTGATCAAAATTTCTAATTTATTAATAGTACATATGTGACTTTAAATAGTTTTATCTACCATATCTTATAGTCCATAAATAGTAACATGTAATAATATTACAAAACAAAAACATATTAATTTTACACTTTCTGGAATTTAAATATTACCAAGAATACTAATAATATTTTATGTTCCCTAGCACTACTTTTCCATAAAAGCAACAATAACGTTTATAAAAAAAGTATCGTTTCTGGAATAAAGTTGCGTGTTGTCCTTTGGAAAATATGTTTATAATGTAGGCATAATTTACATAAAAAGTTCATTTTTAAACCGTAAAATAGGTTATAAATTAAAACGAAACAATTACAATTGCATGACGTTAAGCATTTAAAGTCTTCCATAATCTGTTGTGATCTTTATAATGTTGGTGAAAAGTTCATTTGTAACAATGTCACTGTTACGAATCATTACAAACACCTAGATAATTTTAAATGTAATTGAGTCAACTTGCAAAAAGACATATTTCAGGAATGGGCTGTAGTGCTGCCAAAAACATCACAGTTGAACCGCTGAATGGAAACAAAGTTACCGACATTTCAAGTTTGTCGAACGGCAGTGTTCGAAAGGTGTCGATTCCGAAGAGCGTCCCAGACGTCCCACCGCTTGAAGGAGAAGATCCACAGACTGAAGTACTAGAATCCGCCATGGTTAACAATCTTCAAAAAGGATGTAAGGCTTCGATTATGTGATGTTTGTATTGAAAGGGATAATTTTTATAAAATCAATTTCCAAAGAATTTGAATGAATTAAATTTAATAGTGCAAAGGTTGTTGGTCGTTAATTTAGTATTGATTGATAAAATCATTAAGCCGAAAATTGTGTTTTAATAATACATGAATCAAATTCAGTTCATGGTCCTCCATATATCTTCTATTGTTGAAGGGCCTATTGTAATTTATCCGTTTGAAAATTGCTGTTCTATTTTCGGAACGCGTGGCTTAGATTCTCAACTTAATTATATTTTTCGATATTTTAGCAAATGGTTTGTCATTTGAAATTGCATTTGAGGAAGACAAGGATGGGGAAAGTATAATTAAAAAGCATCCACCAAAACGATTCCAGAAGCTGGAGGAACAACAAACTAGTCCAACAGTCACTTTAGTAAAGTTACAAGAGAAACTTGAAGAAGCAGAGATTAGAAGACAACAGGTCAGTAAAAAATCAATGTAATCAATTTTGTCTTATTGTTGCTTTTTCTAGATATTGCAGCAACGGGTTCAATCTGCGAAATACAGAAATGCATTAAAGAAGCAAGCTAGTGTTTCTTCCATTGATGATGAACATCTGAAAGTTCCTACTGAAGTTGCTCCTCAAACAACAAATTCTTATGATGTATCATATGTTTAACCATATTTTTATCCATATATATGCATTAGGTTTTATGACACCTGAATTATTAAAGCGCACAAATTTGTTATTAAATTAACAAATACAATTTTTAAAAGGTAATTTTATAATATTGTATTGGAAACGGTTATATATTATAAGTAAATATTTTATAAAATATTCATTTACTTTTTTACTTGAAAATCAATATTTACTTTTTTGGTCTAAATTATTTTAATGTGAGCAAAAATCTAAATTAATAAGTTTTGCTTTTAATATTAATATTTAGAAATTGAGACCGAGTATAAAAATATAATAATAAATTAATATAGAGGAATATACATTTAATTTTATATTTAAATTACAATTTTCATACTTACCTCAATTAGACTCGTATAAGCTTGTCCCTAAAATATATTTTGATACAGAATTTTACAATTTACAACTTGTATAATATTACTGTTATAATAATTAGAAAAAGTGACTTGTTCACACAAGACCCCACTAAAAATTGGCAATTAAATATCGTACATTCAATGAAAAACATGTAATACATAATAGAGAACTATTATAAAGTTAATAATATACTTAAAAGCCAAATTTTAATGAATTACATATGAAAATTAATTAATTAAAACAATTTAAATTTGAAAGGAGTGTGCGGAATTTAAAAAACTGTATAATAAATTCACATAGAATTATATTTGTAATTTAGAAAGTGTCATAAGAGGGGCTAGAAGAATAGATTGTTGAATTATTTCTAGCATATTGTTACAAGCGAGCGTTTTGCGGAGGAACTGAATGACAGTTTTCCACAGGATATCTCCCAAAATGCTCGATATATATTCACCTTAAAAACTAACACCTAGAACATCAAGTAAATTCTGTGGTCTATTTTAATTTAGCTTTATTATCTCATTTAGTTTTATACAATTTTATTAACATTATATTTATAATACCCGTAACTCTTTCAGTGATTTAATGGGAGTTTTAATAAAATTTCTTTATTATATTAGTATGTAAAACAACATTTTATTTATTAACATCATTTACAAACCACTATTAATATCGGGAATGGTAAATATTACAAAAGTCTCGTTTGTGGTTTTTTTATAATAACTTGTACCTAATGTGCGTTATAAGTTACATGTTGAAAGTCCCATTGGGTTGTTATAGAAAATAAACGAAAAGAAACTCACGTCCCACACAACTCCATTGAAATTCATGAATGTGAGTTCCTTTTTACAGTTGCACAATCCCATTTGAGAATTTTACTCGGGGTCACGTCATCAAAAATCATTCAAAATTACGAGAAAGTTTACAATTCGTTTTCACAATATACAACAACAAAAAGATAAACAATACCAATAATATTAATGCTTTATTATATATACTATACATACAACATCTGAATATTCAAA